>NW_006297145.1:1464998-1475306 GCF_000327345.1 Myotis davidii | reverse complement strand
CTCTCTAAAAATCAATGGAAAAATATTCTCAGGTGAGGATTAAAAAAAAAGGTTAGGAAGAAAGAAAGGAAGGAGGAAGGAAGAGAGGGAGGGAGGGAGGGAAGGAAGGAGGAATGGAGGAGGGAAAGAAGGGAGGGAAGAAAGTTACTTGTCTACATAAATGACCCACTGAATTTTATAATAAACTGCTCAATCTACTTAAAGCCATAGGATAGAGGCGGTGTGTGTGTGTGTGTGTGTGTGTGTGAGAGAGAGAGAGAGAGAGAGAGAGAGAGACTAGAGCCTGAATTCATGATTGTTGCTTTTCTCATTGAAAAGGCCTCTTGAAATCCCCCACCATGATCACTATGCAACCCCCCATCTTACCCCCTTCCCCTAACTCTGTGTGGAGCTGGGGTTTGGCCAGAATTCCACAACTGGACCTCTCCTTTGAAACCCGATCCTGTTTTCTTGGACCCCTGCATTTATTCCTAGGACTGCGCGGGGGCTGGGGAGGACCCCCGAGTCTCAGTCAGAACACAGCACCTGAATCGATGTGGAGTATGATGCTGCTCCAGAGGCAGCCCACTAGGTATCATGCTGCTCTCAGGGGAAGAGAAAGCAAATGAGGAGGAAAAAGAGGGGGAGAGAGGGTAGAGGGGAGGGAGACGGAGAGGAGGGGGAGCAAGGAGAGAAAGCAAGAAAAAGCAGATGGGGAGAAGGAGGAGGGGGAGGGGGAGGGGTGGTAGAGCTGGGTGTAGGGAGGGGCGGGAGAAACAGCACCTTTCTCCACCTGGGGAGAGCCTGGAGTAAAGTGGGACGTGTGTTCCACAAGCTGAAATCTATAAAAACTGATGCTATTTACCTTGGTGCTTTCAGAATGCAGGAAACCACCCCATGGCTTTTTCCAGTTGTTGCTTATTTTTCTTTTCTTTCCTCCTCGTTTGTTTGTTTGAATGCATTTGCGCATTTGCACATTTGCACAGTCCTGCCTGTCCTCCCACACCCCAGCCAGGCATTCAGGAGGGCCCTGCATCCCCCAGGCCTCAGTCCTGGGCGCTCTGCCTGCCCCAACCCGGTCCCATCCCAGGCAAGCCGGCAGAGCCCTCAGAGCTGTGTCCTCAGCACCTGACTGGCTCACTGTCCAAATGCTCGCAGGTGAGCGGCTGTGAAAAGTCCTCTCCTCTCCCACAGGTGTTCCTGGCTCCGGTGGGCAGAGTGGCTTTTAGGGGCAGACAAAGCAGGGTTTGGCCTCTGATCGCCTTGATGGCCTTGACTCCCTCACTGCCTCCACACCTCCCAGGACAGAGGTGATAGTGAAATAAGATAATACAATCATAAGTGTCAGTCCCTCCCTCTTCCCTCTCGCCCCTCCCAGCTCTTGGAAACCACAGACTTTTAGAATGGGAAAGAACCACAGAGAACATCCAACCCATTATCATTTTGCAGATGGGGAAACTGAGGTCCAGAAAGAAGGGGTGACTGGTTTAAGGTCACTTAACCAGACAGAGACAGAACGCTTTGCCCAAGTTCGATGTCCCCCCACAAGTCAGAGGATCCAACAGGCACTTATCAGTTGACTTGTTTCCAAGGTTAAACTCTCCCTACTGTTTACTTGGGGCACAGGACCTGCCAATTAAGAACTCAAAGTCGTCAGTGCCGGCCTCAGTGCACTTGCGGGCAGTGCGGAGTCTGGGTGACGATGGAGAGCATTGTGGCCGAGGTGATGGATTTGCATTTTCCATCCGCAATGTTTCTCTGAGTTCTGAGAATTAACTCATTTTTATAGTCTGGGGAGCCTGGGAGGAAAAAGCCCTCTCAGGGTGAAATGTAACAATGAGTGATATTTAAGGAGCTTTTTGGCCTCTGAAGGATTGCAACAGACTTTGCACAAGACAGTGGGTGCAGAGCACTGTGGGTGTTGCAACCACCTTCTGTGTCCTCTGCAGCAGCAGGGCCGTGGGAAAGGCCCCTGTCACCCTCCCACCCCTATTTCCGCTCCTCGCTCCCAGGTACACAGGGTAGGGCTGCATCGCCCTTCAGAGGGCCTCACTCTGGGGGAGCCTACTGAGACCCCAACTCTCTCTTTCTCCTTCTGGATCTCACTGAACAAACATGAGTGATGCTGTGTGACTCTGGACCAGTCCTTCTCCTCTTGGGACCCTGGAATTCTAGACGGTACAGAAGTGCGGACACCTCTACGTGCTAGACCATCTCTGAGGCTCCTTCTGCCCTCCTCTGAGGATTCTATGCAGGTTCTGAGCTGAAAAGCACCACTGTCACAGGGAGATAAATGTCCTTTATTAATGCATAAGCTTTGCATGGTGCCTAGCAATTTGCAAGAACACCTTCACCTACAGCACACTGTTTGACCCTCACGACCACCCTATGGGGTAGATGTTATCACCTGTTTACTCCAAAACAGAAAACTGCGACTTAGAAAAGCAAAGCGACTTATATGTAGACACACAGTCAGGAAGGGTAGATTCAGATCCAGTAAGAAGATCACCACAAGGTGTCCAGGAAACACCTTTCCCTCTTAGCCCTAAACCAGGTTCAAGAACAGAGACGCCAGGTCAAAGGCACCGAGGGGGTGATGTTATGCAGCTCAGAGACAGGCTCCTAGACCACTGGAGGGATCTCAGGAGCCCGGCTTAGAGAAGACAGAGTTCAACTGTCACTGAAATACGCAGCGAACTGGGATGAGACAAATAAGTCCTCCTCTCCCCCCTAAATTTCAGAGAGTTATGCTTCCTGTCTGTGCTACTCAGGGAGCAGGATATTCCAGCACTTCAGAGCTGAAAGCCAGCGAACCACCACCCTCTCTCTGTTCAAATGAGGATGTTGAGGCCCAGAGAGAGAAAGCGATGTCCCAGGGTCCCCCTGCAAGCCACTGGGACTGCACGCCAGCAAAGGAGGCCCTCTTTCCACCACCCAGTCTACAGACCTCCCCACCCCTGGACGCCAGGCCCAGAGGCAGTGCTGCCCAGAGCCCACGAGATGGAGGAGGGAGATGCACAGAGATTTTTATGGCAATACATACGGCCACCCCATTCCAGAATTCCTCCATCTCCACTTGGCTACGCAATGGCAGGGTGGGCAGACCCGGGGTGCCTTACCTCTGCTCAGCAGAGCTGTAGGTCTCCCCTCTCTGGCAGCTGCTCAGGGTGACAGGGTCAAAGCCGTCGAAGGAGCGGAGGGCCACCCCCGAGATGGCGAGCAGGGGTGAGCTGAAGCTCACTCGCACCGCCTGGCTGTGGTAGAAGGGCTGGCTGAGGTCATGGACCACAGGGATAATCAGGGGATTGTTCCTGCAGCTCAGGACGTGGAGGCCTGTCAGGGGAGACAGAGGGCCGGGGGGCCAGGCTCATTACTCAAGGCCAGTCACGCCCTCCCCAACCGGCCCTTCCCCAAGCCCCCAGACCCTTTCATGTCCCTGCACAAAAGCACCATTGGGTGGCCGGTGGGGATTTTGAGTTTGATTGAAAGTTTCTTTGTCTGCCTTTTTCTCTTGGTTCCAAATCTTTCCAACCCCCTTGCCTCCCTGCCCCCTAAGCCTTCCCTTCACCTAGCGCCCACGGCCCTCTCCTCCCCCAAAGGGCCACCCCTCTGCCCAGCCTCCCCCACCTCCCACATTGCAGTGGGGCCTGCTGGTCGGAACTGCCAGTGTTCAGGCTGCCTTCCCAGAAACAATTTCACCACTGTAGGCCATTGCGGTAGTACTAGGTGAGGGCCTCTGTAACCATCCTGTGGACAGGAGACTGAGAACCCTGGGCAGGAAGTGGCCTTCCAGAGGGCCACAGAGCAGCCAGCAACATACAGCCCAAGTAGCATGCAAGCTGGCCTCACTCCAGAACCCTCAAAAGAACCGGGAGCAGGTCCCCAGATTCAGGAGGGCAGGCAGAGGGGCAGTCAGAGGTGTGCATACAGAAGATGGGAGTGATGGGCGGGATGCAGTGGGTGGCTTTGGCGTTGTTGGAACTTGGTTCAAGTCTTGCTTTAGCCACTTCCTTATTATGTGACTCCAATAAACCCCAACACTCAGTTTCCGTATCTAGAAAATGGAATGATCCCAACCACGCTGGGTAGGCCTGCTAGGTGGGGGCATGAAGCCTCTCCCCCTTTGGTGGTCCATTCTCTTAGAGCTGGGAAGCATCTGAAGGGGAAGTCAGGGTGCTGAGGATGGAGGACGGGCTGGCGGGAGGGACGGTGGCACGTGAAAGTCCCCGGCATCAGGTAGCAGGACGTAAGAGCTCCCTGGGAACCAGACCTGCCCCGCTCTGCTGAAACCCTCCGCTCGGAGCCCGGCCGTGGTGCGCTCTGCCAGGACAGCTATGAAAATATTTACTTCCCACTTAGGGAAATTTACCAGGAATCCAGATAAGTCCAGAGGGGTTTTCTTTCTATTCCTTATTAGGATGTTCCCCCTTGCCTTTGAAACTAACTAAATAAGTAAACATCAACACAAAACCGAAAAGCCCTCGCTGCTCCCTGGGCTGCTGCTTGACCCCAGAATGACCTGTCACCGGTTTGCAATCTCGGGGTCTTTGAAATGAGCTCCCTCTGGAGTGTGTGGGCATGGCTTTGATGCCTGGACTGTGGTGCTGGCCCGGGATTCCACCCGCCCGGGATGGCTGTGTCGGAAACATGGGAGCAGGTAACAGCACTTCCTGGGGGCAGGTGTCATGCTAGGCACAGCCCTACAGTCTCAAGCCTCGCTTATTCCCTACATCGCTCTGACTGCACAATGGCATCATTGCCCCAGAGCTCTTAATGAGGCACGGAGAGATGGAGAAAACGGCTCCCATATTCCAGGCGCGCGAGTGGTGGGGATGGATTCTAACCTGGCCCATCAGCTCTATGTCCATGGCTCCTGTGGGTATGCTGAGGCAGGTGGCACAAGTGCCAACTGCAGCCCGTGTTCTGGGGCAGCTGACTCCTCCCCTGCCTTCCTAGACCTGCATCGGACCGTTCCTGATCTTACTCCCATGGGAAAGTCTGGAGCTCACACTGGACACACAGCTGGCACTTTGGGGTCATTCCCAGGACCTCTGGCTATAGGGTAAAAAGCCGCTGTCCTGCAGCCTGGGCTCCCTGGGCCTCAGGTGCTACAGCGGACAGTGGGAAAGGGCCTTACGTAGGTAGGTTCCTTCCCTGGGCCTTTGGAGGACCATCAGGGATGCTTAGTTACGGGTGGCTGGCAGAAGGCAGCCACTGAAGGGAGGACTTCCACAGTGATCCCTCACCCCTGAACCTGTCAGTCAGGCTTCTCTAGACCCATAAGCACATCCTGACTTGACGGCAATAAGAATGCCAGCGAGAGAACGAAGAAGAGAGGGGAAGGAAGAGGCCTTCTCAGCCAACCCTCAGGACCACGCTGGGCAAAGGTGGAACCAGGTACCCAGAGCCAGCCAGGCCCGAGAGAACATGCTCACCTAGATCGTGGCTCTGCTCTTTGGTGTCAAGCAGCTGGACGCTGATGGTTTCCTGCTTTTGGTCCCCATAGTAGGTCCCATCGGTCACCAGGTGGACAATAACAGCTGCAGCAACCATTGGCTGAGAAAAGTATGCCTGAAACACACGTGACATCAGAGAGTCATGCATGCCCCTTCCCCTGGTGGGGAAGCAGCCACAGGATGGGGAGGAGGGGGTCTCAGGGAGAACCTCCTGCTTCAGGAACTGGATTACTCGTTGTGGCTCTGTAACGGGAATGGAGGGGCAATAGAGCCTCCCAGTGAACAGCACAGGCTCTGAGATCAGAAACTCTGCTCCGATCTTGGCTCTGCTCCCTCCGAGACGCGCCTGTCCATCAGTGCTGGCTGTGCCGCTCTAGGCCTGCGGTCCCTCCCCTCAAGTGGTGGATAAAGTGAAGACCCATATCACCGGGTGGCTGTTAGGCTCAATAAGGTGATGGGAGCAAAGTGTTTGGCACATACTAAAACCACAAAAAATGGTATTGTTACTGTTTGTCATTCCTCCATGCTAACCTCTGTACTAGGCACTGAGGAGACAAAGCTAAGTAAGACATGGCCCATGCACTTCTGCAGACTATGAGGTTCAATATAGGTCAATGGCATGCAAATCAAAATTCAGTGCAATCCACAGTCCTTAGGGGGATGGCACCATGTGACAAGTGCCATCAACAGCTGACCAACCAACCATGTACAGGACTAGAGGAGAGAGAACAGCCACTTTTCTCTTGGGGGATCAGTACAGACTTCAGGGGAGAGAAGACAATTTTTAAAAGTCTTGAACAATGAATAGGCGGTTTCAGGCAGACAAAAGTATCCAAATTCTGCCAAGACAAGAATGACTGGGGGGTATTTCACAAGCAATTAAGGGATTCCATTTCCAGGAGCATCTCACCGATCAGTGTTTTGTCCCCTGTCCTTACAATGAGCATCCTCAATGGATAGACAAACCATCCTAAGAAAGGGTTGTGGGAGGCAGAGCTTCCTGGGGCCGCTGGAGCATCCAGGGCTCTTCAAGCACTGGCTTACCCGGAGCCAGAACGTGGTCTGGGTCAGCTGGGAGTAGGGGTAGCTGATGGTGCAAGGATACCAGGCGTGTTGGGAGATGCCTTCACTGAGATCAATCACCTTGGTCCGACACACCTGGGAAAAGAGAAAGACACACAAGTGTTGTAGAGAGTGGCAGAGATTGACTTAAATTCAAATTGATAAACCTTTGCTATCTACATATTTTGTCCTTGGCATTTGCAGGAAGAATCAGGGATGAAGAGACAAGCAAGAGTCTACCCCGGGAGCCCACATTCTCACGCAGAGGAGGAAACCCTCAATGCCAGTGATGGTGGAGTTGACAGTCATTCTCATGGGAGCACACATCCTAGAGGAGTTGATATTTGAGTTGGGTATGAACAGGGTAGAGATAAGTGGAAGGGCATGGCAGGTAGAGGGAACAGAACCAGAGGCTCAGGCTCAGAGGACAGCAGGCATCCAGAAGGGCTAAGCTGTGGTCAGCTGCCTGGTATCTGCGCTGGGGGAAAGCGGCAGAAAAGACAGGCTGCAGGGTTGGATCTTGTAGACTCTTGAACATCAAGCAGAGCACACTTCAGAATAAATCTGAAAACTGTGCTCAGGGCTACATACAACAGAGCAAGACTGCGATCGTATGAACATTTGCTTTCCCCAAAGAAAATCAGCTCCACTACTTCAAATGCATATAAGTAAACATATATCCACACATACACACGCATTCATTCTCAATGACAGATATACCAACTTGGTGTTAAAAGAAACAGAAAGGTGTAGACCAGCAGAATTCTTCAAACTTAGGGGCTTTGTGTGTATCCAAATGTCATGTCATTCATTGGTTCATTCATACATTCAGATATTTATTGAGTCAGTGCTCTTTACCAAGCACTGTGAGACAACAAGTGGACAAGACAGATAGTGAGGAGCTCAAGAGTGGCAATGTGTGCAGATGTTCATCAGGTAATCGCATAGACACACATAACTGTAAACTGCAGAGCAGGTGAGGGCTATGATGGAGAAGGACAGAAAGAGCTGAGCTGTTCTTGTGATTGGTCAGAACATGAGCAGGTCATCCCAAATTAGTGTTTTCCTCTGAGCTTGAAAGTGGCTCCTCTCTCCAAACCTCCCTAGGAATTTAGGTTTGTCATTCCACATCTGCAGATATCAGTCTGCTCATCTAAGAAGTAAGGCTGACCTGGAGAGGATCAAGATATTCAAGGATGAAGGATATCCATTCCATCAATATCTACAGTAGCAACAGATTGGAAATAGTTCGTCTGTTCATCTGTTAGGGAAGGGATGCATAAAATGACATATTTATGTGATAGGATTCTATGAGCAAAAGTATATTAAGAGGACTGAATTTTATTCATATACAGGGATGATGCTAACAATATTTCACACCTGCTTAGTATGGGTCCTGGCCAAGGAAAATGGAATCCCTACTTGTGAGTTCACAGACATCAACTTGGAAAGATCGCAAAAACATAACACTGAGTAGATTAAAAAGAACAAGACCTAAGTGGTCAGTACATTTTGATACCATTTATTAAAATCACACAAAACAAGATTATACCCAGGGATTCATATAGATGAGAACAGAAGAATTAAAAAATGGAGTGGAGAAGTTCTACACCAAATTCACTAATCAAAGGCAAGATAAAAATACTTGGCTGCACTGTAATCTATAATTGCAAACATTAATGCTTTTTTTAAAAAACCCCACACCTTTTTTACCCTAGCTGGTTTGACTCAGTGGATAAAGCGTCAGCCTGCGGACTGAAGGATCCCAGGTTTGATTCCAGTCAGGGGCACATGCCCAGGTTGCAGGCTCGATCCCCAGTAGGAGGCGTGCAGGAAGCAGACTATGAGTGATTCTCTCTCATCATTGATGTTTCTCTCTCTTCCTCTCCCTTCCTCTCTGAAACTAATTTTTTTAAAAAGGTTATATCTTTAAAAATATATAACCTTTTTGTTTTGGAGTAAGAAAAGTTGCAAAGATAATACCGGGAGTTCCCTAGACCCTTCATCTAATTTCTCTTAACGTTAACATCTTCATCAACTCATCCTTGAGACCTCAGAGAAAGGAAGAAAGTTGCTTAACCAACTTTGGAGAATCACATTGTCACTCAAGAGCTTTGCAATGGTGAGCTGGCTATTGGATTAGGGAGACTTGGTTCTGGTCCAGGCTCCCCAACATCTGATGTATATTTGTGGACTAGGACTAGTTATCTCACCCCTTTGAACCTGGGGTTTATCTTTCACAGTTGAATACTGGATGGCATCATAGGACTGCAAGGTATCACCTATGAATTCCTAGGGTTCCCTAGAGGTGTCAGCTTGGGGTTCAGGATGGGGAGGGGGGGCTACTTAGTTTCTGCTCCACCGTTTCAACCAGGCCATCATCTGAGCATCATCTGTTTTAGATGTCAAGCCGCCTTGAAAGTTTCATTTACAAAAAGAGCTTTAATGCTTTAAAACACTGAAAATTATTGAAACATGTTTGTCGCCAAAGTTTCCCTCACGGCTCCTGAGGCATCAGTGGGTCCTGGAAATGCAGTATTGGTTTCCTGACTGTCACAGGTAACTTCCTATGGAGAGTCAAGTCCCAGGGATTAAGTGATGGCTTCTAGGAGCTTCAGGCATTCAGATCTCTAGGAGCCTAATACCAAGGGACCACCGTTAAAAAACACAGTCACATTCATGGGATGGAAGACATTTTCAAGTTTATTTATTTTTCTCAAAAAACAACTGGGACCAAACTTAGGCAGGCCTGCCAGTGGATTGTGTTACATTTTACAACAGTGTGAGACTTTGCATAAACTATCTATGGCATTCGGAGTCCAGGCCAGCAATTCGACATGTATCATTTTGGAATTCTTTCCCCTTGTGGTCTTAGCTGCCTGTCCCCCAGCAGAGCGTGGTGGGGCACATCTCCGGAGGGCTGGTGTGTGTGTGTGTGTGTGTGTGTGTGTGTGTGTGTGTGTGTGTGTGTGTTGGGAGGCGTTGGGGGCTTATCTCCGCATCTAAAGCATTCCCAGTCAGAGAAGTCTTGCTTCAATACAATTTCCTCTTATCTCGGCAGCCCTATCAGCGCTAGACAGGGCTTTAGAAGAAGGTGCTGCTGTTATTTTCTTCTCCTGTTTTCCTTTTCAGGGTTGGGTTTGTTTCAGGCTGGCTGGGATCCTGACCAGGGTCAGTCAAGGCAGATCAGAGAGGAATGAATAAATCCTCAAAGCCCCAGTTGATCTTAAAGCCATCTAGGTTCCTGGGAGGTGGGGGAGGCTGCCGCAGGCTCCCGACCTTCTCCCCCTTCCAAAGTGCATCTGTGTGGAAACTGGTGCAGACACTCGCAGCTCCTGCTTTGACGGACCTGGCGTGCCTCTGCTCACTCAGCTGCCCTTTATGGAGGTGCGTGGCACACTGGACTCCGAAGCCCGAAAAGGAAGAGAGCCTTGCCCGTGCCCATGGCCACACTTGTATCCTAGGTGGTCACTAAGGATACAGGTGTGATCTCAAGGTAACGAATTCTATGGGGATGCTCTGTTTTCCTCCACCCCCTTTTTTGCACCTTCCCCTCCAAAAGCAAATCCAATGCCATAAAGCATGACGGAGCCATGTAGATTTTACTGAACATTCTGCAAGGGAACAAGAAGGAGAGGCACATCATACACTCCTGTGAACCCAAGCTCTCCCTCCAACACCCCACGTTCCTCCTCACCCGTCATCTCCCTTTGTCCAGTTTTGTCAGCGTCACTGGTTCCAGTGACCTTCCCAATCTCTCCCAACCTTCTCCCCCTTCCAAAGTGCGTCTGTGTGGACTGTTGTGCAGAAC
>NW_006297145.1:1442704-1464980 GCF_000327345.1 Myotis davidii | reverse complement strand
TTTCCCTTAGGTTCTCTACTCTCACATGTGCAAATCTTTCTGAGGACTCTAAGGGTTCCACCCTGCCCACCAGGCCCAGAGATGTCAGGGGGTTGAACCATAGTAACTTTTTTAACCTCTGTGTCCTGCCGGTATGAACGAGATCTGATCCCTCCCTTCACATCGCTCACTATTTTAGGGTGCACAGAAATATCTGCAACCTCCAGGCTTCAGGTTCCCCTAAAACAGGGGTGGGGAACGTCTGGCCCAGGTGCTGTATAAGGCCGGCAAAATCACTTGGCCTGGCCCTGCCAAGGCACTAGAGGTGAGATAATTAAATCTTTGATCAAATATAGCAGCTAATTTTTAAGTTGATAATTTTGTATGGCCCACAAATGATGTTGTAAATATTCAAATGGCCCTTGGCAGAAAAAGGTTCCCCACCCCTGCCCTAGAGAGATAAAGAGGGGGTCTCCTATCACTGAAACCCACATGTGTGCACTGCCCACATTCATGGTTATTGTAGTAGCATCCACAACAGTCAAGATGTGGAAACAGCCTACCTGTGCATCAACAGATAAGTTGATAAGCAAAATGTGGTATACACATACAATGGAATAGTATTCAGCCTCAAAACAGAAGGAAATCCTGCCATTTGAGGCAATATGAATTAACCTTGAGGACATTATGCTACACGAAATAAGGCAATCACCAAAGGGCAAATGCTACATGATTTCCCTTCTACGAGGTATCTAAAACAGTCAAAGTCATAGAATCAAAGAGTGGAATGGTGGTGGCCAGTGGCTGGGGGAGGGGAAAGGGAGTGGCTGATCCTAGGCATGAAGAGGCCAGCTTGCAAAAGGCCTGCCTCCATAGCTCTCAGGGCTGTTTTGGAGGATGGACTTGGGATTTCTCCTTGTCGCCTCACCTGGGCTCCTGAGTAGGTGCTAATTCACTGGACCCAAGCAGGCCCTGTCCATCTGCCCTGGGCTGGGCCACGTGGCTGTGAGAGCCCTGAATGGCCAGGCAAGGGACCTGCCTCCTAGAACTGACTCAGTTGCTTTGCTTACTTCTGACACTCATTGCTCCCACTTGTAGAGGAACCCCCAAAGAGCGTTCAGTGCTCACGTGTGGCCAGCTGATTTCCGGCCTCTTCCTAGTGCCTTTGGCTGAGGAAAGTATTGACTCTGCAGTGCAGTATCCCCTCCTGTTGGCCTCTGGACCCACCTACGGGCCCTGGACTCTGATACTCTGAGGTGGAAGCTCATTTCCCAGCCACCTTTCCTGCCTAAGGCACCTGGAGGGGTAGCATAACAGTTCACAGCACCCATTCCAGCAATGCGTTTTCCGTTTTGTTTTGTTTTCTCTTCATGTGTGCTGCCGAAGAGCTGGGAGATCCTCTCCAGAGCTTTGAGATCAATGGATGTTTGAGCTAGGATGGTCCTCAGAGATGTGATTCCAGCCATCGCATCCAATAGATGGGAACAGAGCCTAGTGTGGAGGAGAGAGACATCCCTTGAAGGGACGCTGTAAGCTCCTCTGGGATGGGCTGGGACGTCTGGTGGTGCTTCGGGTGCCCAGGATGACAGAAGCAGAGGCCTCCGTGTCCCCAGGACCTGCAACTCTAGTCCACTCCATGCTCTGCTAGCCACCACCTCCAGCACCCGCCGCCAAACCCACTCCTTTGCGAAGACTGCTTTCAATTAGAGGAGTTAACGATGTCTTGCTTTCAAGAGGTTTTTTAAATCCAGTTTATCTTCCACCCACACACGACGTACACAAAGACGGGAGAACAGGGGAGACGGAGAGCTGGTATTTTCCCACACAGGGGAGATGCCATGAGGTTTCCATTGGATTTATCCTTTATGGATTTATATGCCCTTTTGTCAATCACAGGAGGGAGGAAGTGCTTGTCAAACCTCTAGCCCAGGGGTGGGCAAACTTTTTGACTCGAGGGCCACAATGGGTTCTTAAACTGGACCGGAGGGCCGGAACAAAAGCAAGGATGGAGTGTTTGTGTGAACTAATATAAATTCAAAGTAAACATCATTACATAAAAGGGTACAGTCTTCTTTTTTTTTAGTTTTATTCATTTCAAACAGGCCGGATCCGGCCCGCTGGCCCTAGTTTGCCCACGGCTGCTCTAGCCCATCCTCTCCAATTTCCTCTTTCAACCCAAAGGGACTTGGGAATGGGCCTCATAGGAAAAAAACTCTTGCTGACAATAACAATACACGTGAACGCTCACACGCACACACATGCACATGAACACCAGGCAGTGTTTCCCAATATTTCTACTCAGGCCACATTTTCACCTCAGGCTCTCAGGTCCAGTGCCAACTTATTTTCCCAAGAATTGCAAGGTTGCAAGAGGAGCCGAGTTCTGGAGATGATGACTGCAGGGGGGATGCCTGCTGGAAGGCAGCCATCAAAACCTGGCTGTGAAGGGCCTTGGAACACAGGAACATGAAGTGGTAGCCCAGGTGAAATAAAGCCACCTCTGTGCAGCCAGCTTGGCTGTTCCTTACAGAACATGCTTCTCCCTCCTCGGCTCCCGTGGGGGAGGGAAAGGGCACCCACTCTTAAAGATGGCCAACTAGGAAGGCTGCTCGCCATGCATCCTCTCATCCAGTCCTCCTACCGTCTAATCACCCTGAGGAGCAAACATTTCTGTCCCCACGTTAGACACAAGCACTCTGGTTTGGAAGGCTTTGCTCCCCCATGGCTTAGGAGTTAGAGTAGCTGGACTCCAAGTTCACTCTTCCCACCCAGGGACTGGACTTCCCCATAACTCTTGCTCATGCCCTTGCATTTCCCGTGTGTCCACCTGTCTCTGTGTGTGAGCTTCAAGGTCAGTGCCTGGGCCTGATTTCTCTCTCCGTTGCACTGGTGTCACTGGGCGGGGCTTACAGGACTTGCCTGCATTGAACAGGTGTGGCTTTTCCAAGGTGATCCACATGGTTCAGATTGACGGATCTGACCCAGAAGCCCGGGTCTCTCCAGGCCTAGACTAATGTGCAGAGATGGTATCGACCCTGTGGTTCAGGGAAGTCAGTGGGAGACCCAGGATTCAGGCAGGAGGACTGGCAGGCTCCGCAGCCAGACCTGGCCTCCCCCGAACCTCACATGGAGTTGATGTGCATTAAATACGATGATGACACTAGGAACTGGTATTCATGGTCATTTCTCTCACTAGTGTTCTACACCACAGAACCTGTTGGGTACCATCGTCTCACTGAATCCTTCAAACAGCCCTATGGGAAAGGTATCAGTCACACTACTTCCCAGGTGGGAAACTGAGGCTGATAGCTAACAGGAAGTGGAACAGTCCCTGAGCCCACTGGACCAGTGGAGCCAACATGTGGTGCCGGGTGCCAGCATTCCCCCATCTCAGGACAGAGGGCATTAATAAACCAGGCGTGCTCTTCCCTGCCTACAGGCCTCTGAATCCATCTCAACAAAGGCTACCACGAGCGCGCGTGATTGGTCAGGCGTGGCCCAGGAAATGAACCATGTGCAGTCCTTGAGCTTGCTGTTCGCTCCCTGAGAAGAAGAACGAGGTCTTGCTTATCGCGCCTGCAGCGTAACTAGCAGAGGAGGCCTAACGCAGGCACTAAGCAAGTGTGAGTTGAATTTAAAAAATGAACTAACAACAATAATAATGTTATTGATCCTTTGCTATATGTCAGACTTTCCAACAAGGGCTTCCATGCCTCATCGCAAATGATGCATGTATGATCCATGCAACCCAAGCTCCCACTCCAGGTTCAGGCCTCTCTCTCTGTCTGCAGCGTCCTGTCATCCTCCCCAACCCAAGTCTTCTCCCCACTCTTAAGTCCACCCTGACCTCTCTCCTTTGCCCCTTATTCCAAACTGAACCCCTTAACATAGACAACTTAAAGGGCAACACTGAGGGTTAAAAGATATAGAACACAACACACACGCACATGCACACACACACCTTCAATCCCCTTCTCCAACCTTCATTTTACACACTTGATAACAATGAAGAGAGAGGAGAGGGGAGGGGAGGGGAGGAGAGGAGAGGCAACCAATTGATGTTTCTCTCTCACATTGATGTTTCTCTCTCTGTTTCTCCCCTTCCTTCCACCCAACCTTCATTTTACACACTTGATAACAATGAAGAGAGAGGAGAGGGGAGGGGAGGGGAGGAGAGGAGAGGCAACCAATTGATGTTTCTCTCTCACATTGATGTTTCTCTCTCTGTTTCTCCCCCTTCCTTCCACTCTCTCTAAGAAAAAAAAAAAATCAATGGAAAAATATCCTTGGGTGAGGATTAACCAAAAAATAAAAAGAAGAAGAAGAAAGAAAGAAAGAAAATGAGAGACAGGGAGAGGAGGAGACAGAGACACCAGGCTTTCTTACACAGACTCTTAGAGACAATGATCACCTCCCAGGCCTCCAGAGCAGCCTTCCCCTTTGATGCCTGCCTTAGAGACAGGAGGGGAGGGGAGGGTGGACTGCCTTTCTTTCAGTCCTGGGATTTATTATTTGACGTGCACTGACAATCAAGCAAAGAGGCATTTCCTCCACAGAGGGCCAGTGTGTGGCCAGAGCAATAGCAGCAGACCTGGGCCTCCACCAGGAGACACTTCCAGATAAGATAACTTGGCATCCATGCCCTCTAGCCTTGGAGCTCAGCTCTGGGGTGATTAGCACCTCATTTCCCTCTGGGTCTGTCCATAACCTATGAGGCATTTCACATGCCTTAGGGGTCTAACATCTTCCAGGCCTGCACCTTCCCAAAGGTCTGAAATCCTATGGTTTGGGGTGTACACTCCTGACCTGATCCAATGATCATGCAGAAAAAGGGAATGGAGCAAAGAGATCATGCCAAGCATCACTGTTCTACAGCGTGCTAACATCTGTACAGGAGGGGAAACGGCGTCTGAGAAGAGAGATGGTTCGGAATCATAGAGCTGATTCTTGGGGACTGGGACTGCTCCTGCAATTGCTTAATTTCACAGACAGAGGCTTTGGGTTTCTAGGGGACAGAGATTGGATACCCCAACCTTCTTCAAAGGGGAAAGTTTATGCAAGAGGCTTGACAGAGCACCTCTGACAGGTGGCAAACCCAACATATTTTCTGTGCCATCATTTAAACCAGCCACTATGGCCAGCACCTGTTCTCCAAGGGCAGATGCTCACATTCTTGTGAGGCAGGGGCGTAAAGAGTGTGCCAAAACCATGCCTGTCTGTGTCTAACCTCTGCCTGTCCCCTATTATAAAGATGAGGAAACTGAGGCCGACACAGTGTAAACAGTGATCATACTGAGGTGACAGTGATGAGCACCCGCCTCTGCTTTCACCTCCACCAACTCCATCCTTACATCATTGTGAAGGGGAGATTCCTAGGACCCCATTCCAGATGGGGAAACTGAGGCCAAGGGAGAGGAAGAAATCACCACGATAGCAGTGGTAGTAATGACTATAAGGATGGCACTGGTCACCAATTTGCATTTTATGAAAGGTTAGTTTCCAGAATTCCATCCCATAGGCTGGGCAGTCTCTCCCCATGTGGCTGCACCCATCACCGAAACCCAGACGCCAGTTTTGAGGAGGTGCTGGGCAGGGGCTCCAGCTAGTAAATCCTCCAACAAGGGAGAGTGATTAGTGTCGGATGCGGTGGTCGTCGGCTTTTGTGCTGCTGACAACTCCTCCCTTGAAAGGCCCGGCAGGCTCGTTTCGCGGGGGCCCTGGCGAGCCTGCTCCAGCCTCTGTAATTATGCCATTCACCAGTCACCCAGGCCCGCGCTGAACTCCTGACCCAGCAGTGAAAGACTTGGGATCTCATTACTAATCTCTTAAGCCACCTCGTCCTCCAAAATACATCCATTTAAGTTGGAGGCCACAGCTTTGGGGGTGGGAGCCAGGGAGAGGGAAGGGCCAGTGTAGGGACTTCTCATGACATGGCCAGGTTCCCTTGCTGGGGCCTGGGGCCCACGCCCCAGGGCAGCGGGCCTGGCTTTTCCGCTCTGTGCCGGGCAGGCCTAGCCCAGGGTCTGAGCTGTTCTGCTTAGAGACTAGGAGGCCTTTGGAGAGGGAACGCCATCTGGGCCCACCTGTTTGTAATCTCAGGGGTGCGGGTGGGGGACGGGGCCTGTGTTTGTTTTAATTATTATTATTGTTGCTGAAAAGGGAGGGTACAATGAGCATAAACTGCTAACATCTGGAGGCTGCTGTCCAGCTTACGTAATCCCTGTAGCAGAAGAGGAACACGGGATCCCCAGCCAGATGGTCTGTGGGTGACTTCATGGCAGCCGTGCCTTCTCCAACAGCGACATGCTGACAGGGTAGGGAGAGTGGGTGGTGGGACCTTCCTGAAATTCCTAAGGGGTGAGAGGCAGAGGTTTGGGAGCTCCCAGAGATCTGTCTTTCATTTTGGAAGTCTCCGGTTATTTTTTCCCAGACAAAGCCCACATTTCTCTCTTATGCATTCATTAATTCATGCATTCACTCCTTCAATATACACTGATGTAGCACTGATTATGTGTTAGGTCCTTTATTCCCCACGGTCTATATGAAAAAATGGATCCCGGGGTGGGGGAGGGGGGAGAAAGAATGGTAAAAAATCCCTTCTCCTGAAGAGCTCCCAAAGCCATAGAGGGAACTGGGTGGAAGGTCCAGCAAACACTCCTAGAACAGCACAGCAGGTTCTGGGTTCAAGGGGTGCAGAGGAGGGACTGGCCCGAGCAATCTCGGCCTGAGGGCCAGGTCTGAAATGCAGACTTCATGTAAATGGGCCCTGGAGAGCAGGGGCTGGAGAGAGAAAGGCAGGAGAAGGGAAGCTGGGCCACAGCTGAGCCATGACCAGCCCGTTTCCCCAATGATGTCAACAGCAGAGGCACGAAGGATAAAGTTCAAGGTGCAGAATCTTGCTGCAAACAGATTTCTGAGCACTTTAAAAAAAAAAAAAAAAAAGCACATGGCTAACTTTCTGTGTTTCCAAATCTCTCCTTTTCTAAAACACGGATACTGAAAGCAACTCATGCCATTTCATTATTCTAGATCAGCATAGAAAAGCAGTTTAGACTCCAGATCAGGTCAAAAGGGCGCTGTTAGCTCTGACCAGAATATTCACTGGACACTAGATGGGAACTCAGAGACGCTGCCTGCACTGCGGGAAAGCCCTGGGGCACGGCCAGCCAGAAGCACTGGGATCGGGATCTTTATTTCAGAGCCTAGAGGCACTGCCAGATCTAGAGAAGTAGGCGGAGCCTGAGACGGTCCAGTTCTAGAACAGAATACGGTACGGTGATTCTAGAGCAGGAACAGGCACTTCTGGCTGCTCTAAACCCCTCACTCCAAAACCTCCTCAGACCAAGGACACAAACCCAACCAGTCTGAATCCGAAATGCCCTCTCTACTGGCTCCAGAGTGGGCTTGGGAAACGCAGCCAACTCTGGAGCAAAGCACTGAAACCTGGGAACCACCACTCAGCTCAGAGCCATGCAGAGCGGAGCAGGGTGTCTTCGGGAGCCTCCAGCCGTCCTGGCCTTTCTCTCAGAGCCCGGAGATACTCGTGGTGAGTCAAGAAAGCAGTGACCGTGTCCCAGCTGTGGGCCCGCCTGGTCACCGAAACCCTCAGTTAGAAATAGCCCAGTGGCAGTTAACGGCAGTCTTGACCACACTGGCCTTTTGAAGACAGGTCAGGGGAGTGATTTTTCACTGAAAAGCATCTCTGTGTTCAAAGAACAAGACTGCCTCAAGTTCCTGGAACCAGGGCTTGGTTGTTTTGGTTTTCCTCCCTTCTCCCCCTTTCCTGTCTTCGCCAGCTGCCTCATTCAGATCTGTGTGTTCTGCCTTGTATCCAGGATAGAAGAGGAGTCACTGTACCTGCAGGGACCCCACTCAATGCCAGGAGGGCCATGCAGCCCTCACTGGCCCTGATTCTCACTGAGCTCTCAGGGTCTCTGATCCCCACCTATAACTCCAGTGAGCAAAGGCCAACAACCCACAGAGCTACTGACTCCCTCCTCTGCGTTAGAGGAGCAGACAGTGATCTTGCCAGCGCTGCCTCCAGCGTGACCTCTCCTTGGAGGAAGCGCCAAAGGATGTAATGCCCGGACATATGCAGGCAACAGAAGGACAGGGATGGCTAATGCTTTCCCAGCATCCTGCTGGCCTGCCAGCTCACACAAGGGCTCTCATTTCTGAGGACAAGGGTGATGTTTCCCTCCGGCCTGCCCCTCCAGAATTCAGAAGCAGGGGTGGTGATCATGACATGCAAACTGGGGGCTTTGCCCACCAAATGCCCAATGGACATGTCTGTCTTATGTGTCCACCACCTCCTCTGCAGATTCCTGTGAGAGACAGAGAATCTTTTCCCCAGCGGGGCCCTTGACCCGGGCAGCCCACATCTGCACAAACGCAGGGTGCAGAAGCAGGGGTTCTGAGACGAGGTCTCTGGGCACAACCGCAGCATGACCTGGGATCCCCAACGTGAACTCTTCAACAACCCCTACCCCTGCCGCTTTCCTGAACCTTCCTTCGAGCAGTGGAAGTCACACACACTTCCCAGTCCAAGGGATGTGGGCTGAAATCTAAGCTTCTGCCACTGACTCTCAGTGTGACCTTGAACCCTTCATAAAGCCCTAATTCCTCCACTGCAAATGAGGCAGAGGATGGCGCCTTCCCTGGAGGATCTGTGTAGGATGAGCACACGCAAGTCTCAGACATAGCCCCACACACTAGACACATACAATGGGCATGTCCCTCCTCCATCCCACCCTACTTCTTTCTTCCTGGCTCTCAAGGACCACAGTTTTGGGTTCAAGTTCTAGATTTCCCTGTCCCACCCCTGGGCCAGCTGCAGAAGCCTGAGTGAGTTAGTCAACTTTTGTGAGTCTCGATGCACTCCTCTGTAAACCAGTGCAAGTTAGCTGCTACCTGTGTGAAACGGTGGGTGGAGTCGTGAAGTAACTGCTCTGGCAGTTCAGCCATTCACACTGCTCCTGTCATGATCATCAGCACTTGTCATCACAATTATGTTACTGTCATTGCTGTCATTTATTACTGCTTATCATTCCTTTTCCTCTCTCCGAATTTCTGTTTTCCTCTTCTCTTCTCCTTCCTGCCTTCTTCCCTTTTTTGCACTTTCACACCCTCCTGGGCTGGGCCTCACTCTGGGAGACCTCTCCGAGGGTGAACCACAATGTCTCAAGCCAGAAAGACAGCCCGCTCTGTTTCCATCCATCTCTGTAGGACTCTAGTTGTGGGGACATTCCCGAGACCCCAATCTTTCCCAGAATAAGAGGCAAGGGGTAGGGCATTAGTCCCGAGGCCCAGCTTCCAGAAGCAGTTTCCTACTTTCTGTGCAAAATTGTCACAGTGCAAAGTGCAGGCGTAGTCATAAATAGTCCTCGCATGCCTGCTATGCGCCAGCCCCTATTCTTGATGCTGAAATTCACGACAGTGAACACAGAATAACAACAACATAAAATCCCTGCCTTTGGACAGATAACATTCCAGAGTGGCAGGCGATCATGGAGGCACTGAGAATTCGGGCTGGGGTCAGGATGGGCCTTCAGGACTCCCCCCAGCCCCCCGACTCACACAGTGGCACGTGCCTCGTCTGGAATGTAGGGGACACACCAGGGGACTTAAGGCACTGCTCACTCTGGTCACCTATTTTAGGAACAAGGGGATGTCACCTGGCACATAAGGGAATCACTTAGAGACACTTATTTCTATGTTTAAGCCAATCATAAAGGAGGCATCACTCAGCAGGGGCTGTTCCCAATAGTGTCATTCAATGGATCACAAACATTCTCCGAGTATTCTGCAGGTGGCCAGCTCTGTGCTGAGCACTGGAAATACCTAAAGGGAGAAGATGGAGCCCAGTCCTTAACTGTCACAGGGCATTTGGCACAGAAAACCATGAACACAGGCAAATGCAGAGGAAGAGGTAGCCTGTGCGCTGGGCCGCTGGGGGATTCAGAAGGGGTAGGTGTTGTCAGAGAGCGAGGTAGCACATCGCGGCGCGGGCAGTCAGAGGAAACCACAGGCAGAGGTGCCATTTGCGCTGGACCTGGGTGGATAGTTAATGGAGGTGGAGAAGCTGTAATGACCATGTAGGGTGCCAGGTGGGTCCTGGTAATACCAGGGGAACTATAAAGTACTATACTGACACCTGAAGCTAATACAAAATAATAGTGAATGTAGAAAATATATACTTAATTAAATTTAAGAACATTAAAAAAAGAGGTGGAGTATTGAATGATGGATGCTCTGGGCAGGAGAAATGGAACCCCCAAGGCCTAGAATGCATCCATAAGGCAGCGGACTGTGAGGAAAAGCTGGTAGAGATCACGCAAGGCCCAGTCTGCAGAGGCTGTGGGTTTTATAGGCCATGGGGAACCATATAGAAAGCTCCACAGACAAGAGATCACTGAGACAATGTTTATTGTGAATGTACTCCAGAGGCAAAAACCACCCATTGAGCACATAGGCAGACTTAAAGGACGTAAGACATCGTAACACCAAAAGATGAGTGTGTCCTACCTCACTCTGGGAAAGAGAGAAGTATTGTTATTATTTTTTAAATGTTAAGAGAGGTGGTGTGGTACACTAGAAAGTGCATGGGCTATGGGGTTAAAAGAACTGGATTTCCTCCTGTTCTACTACTTGGAGTAGGGGACCTTGTGTGAACCTTTGCTTCCCCGTCTGTGAAATGGGAACATAATTCCTACAACATAGATTGGTTATGAGGATTTCATGAAACAACTGAACTGAATGACTTTAGATACCAGGTCTGTACCAAGCACTGTTCTGTTTTATGGGTGCTCTTTGCTGGAATCCCCACAAAAATTCCCACTTAATTTTCCCATTTTACAGATGAGGAGTCTGAGGACCGGAGAGGCGAAGTACATTGCCTGTGATCTCACCGTTAGTGGCAGCACTGGGATGTGATACATGCTGGAGAACGTGATCCACTCTTCCCATCCAATGGGAAGCCCACCATCTCCGTGTGGTTATTTAAATGTAAATTAATTAAAAGTTCAGGTCCTCAGTCTCGTGAGCCACATTTCAGAGGTTCAACATAACAGGTGGCTAGAAGCTCCTCTACAGGACCGTGCAGGTGCAGAACACAGCTGGTGTGGAGCCTGGGCTCTCAGTGACACACCCTGCCTGCTCCGGGGCATTAAACTCCCACCCACAGCTCCCTGCTGCATGGCAGTGTATCTCCTCCCTCACTGCACTGAACTGATATTCAGTCCCTGGACCTCTTGCCCCCGGCAGCTGCACCGCAGACCTGGACCTGGGTATCACTCAGGTCGCATCCATATTCCTGAAGCCGACATCCTGCCAGCAAACCAGATCACTCCTGAATCTATGTATATTTAAGAGTATGTATATTTAAGGTCACCTGTTCCAGGATGCAGAGAAATGCAGACGTCAGCCAAGGGTCCCCTTTCTCCAACTGCACAGATGGGTCCAGTTTGAGAGAGGGTCCCAGAGTGGGCAGCAGCCCAGGGAAGCAGGCCTCTGGGCAGGGCCCTCTCTCACTGCCTGTCTGGGTCCATCACTCTCTGGAAAAGGCACATGCAGACATGTACCCAGGGACCTCTGGGCACTTGGATCTGGCTGACGAATTAGGAGTCTGAGGAAACCGAGGGCTGGCTTGGGAGAGAGGGCAGAAGGCCCTTTTGGGTCTGGCTCTATCGATAACACATCCAGGCTAATTTAAAAAGATTGGGGAGTGCAGAGTGGGGGTCGGGGCCATGAAAAACAAACACATACACAAACAAAAACAAAATCTTGTGCACAGCCAAACCCCAACTCCCCCAGAAACCCTCCTCGGGGCCTGGCTTGAGAAAGTTTCCTTTCAGACTTAGAGGCATGAACATGAGGTTCCGGGGACAGAAGTGAATCCCCGAGCAGTGGGCTCAGCAAGCTCGACTGGCTCCAGCTTCCTAAGTGCATCCCAGCCTCAGAGAGCGAACACTATTTACATTGTTCACATGTTTCTTGGGTACCGAACATGAAACCAAATTATACAGCAAAGGCCAGTCTAGCTAAACACCACTGCCCCCACTTAAAGCAACAATGATAATTTAGGGAAGAAGAGAAGAGATAAAAGGCAAGAATGGAGAAGGGTCTTGAGGAAGCCTGGGTGAATGACAGGGATGGGAGGAAGGGCCCGGTGCTGAGTCTCATGATAGGGCAAGGAGACGTGGAGCACAGAGAGGATGCAAGGGTAGTGGGTTAGGCCTGAGGAAGAGGCGAGACAAAGGCCAAGAAGTCTTCCCAGAGGGGCGGTGGCATGGGTTGGAGCGCTGGGTATGCCGGAGACCACAGAGCCTTGCTTGTTCTCGGGTTTCGAGTCAGGAGCCAATGGCAGGTGAGAGATGAAGACGGGCTCCTCCACCCAGGCCTGCCCTGTGCCATCGATACCTGTTTGCCACATAATGAGGCCTGCTAGGCCCAGCTTCTACTCAGGCTCACCCTTCCCCTTCCATGTACTCCTCCTGAGGTGAACTCCACTGTCCATGCATAACAGCAGCTGGCCAACATCTCTTCTCTTTAGAAGGCTCTATTCCAGTGTCCCCTGTCCTCTATGGACAAGACAGAGGGCTGGAGGGCAGTGGCTGTGTCATTCATCCAAACCTCTACCCACTACTCCAAGTGATGCTTTGGACGTAGTAAGTCCACTATGAGATTACACTGCTTTTGAATCCAAATATCAGGACCATTTCCTAACAGCTAGGAGATGAAGAGGTTTAAGGAAGTTGTTTAATCAAAGTCAAATCTTAACAAGTGAAGGAAGACCAAGAGACTCTTAAAAAAGTCTCTCTCTGCTTTGATTTCTATAACCAAAAGAGTATTTCTTAAAAAAATAAAATAAAACCTCAATTGTTCCTAATTGGGTCTCTCAGTTGCAGTAACTTCATTGGCAGCAAGAAGCACTCCTTTAAAAAAATTTTCAGCGGCTATCAGAAGGAAAATGACATCCTGGCCAAGCACCTGCCAAATGGAAGTCATGGCTCCTATTTTATGGATAAGGAGTTGGGCAGGGACAAAGACAACTGGCTCAGCTCGCCCAAAGGGGTCAGCTAGTAAGTGGTAGACTCCAGTCCTGAGAATTAGGTTGATCTGATCCTCAACCTCGTTTTTCTCTTGAAAACTTTCATCACTGCAAGTTTCCAAGGCCACTCATGGTGCCTGGCACTTGGAGGCATTGAAAGTGTGAATGAATGCAGGCGGAGGGAGCAAGAGAGGGCGGGGAGGAGAGGCCTTTGCTGGGATCCTGAAAAATGTGATGGACTTAAAGTCCCTCCTAGCCCAAGGCTCCCTGACAAGTTCAAGGCAGTTTTAGGGACCAGCTCAGGGGGCTCCTTTCTGATCCAAACACTGTTTGTTTGTTACTCTCCTGGAGAACTTCTGGGTGCCCCACACCAACAGGACAGGCTGTAACAGACCATGAACTTTCTGTTCTGTCTCCTCAGATGACTTGCACATGTGCTCTTGAAACATTTTTCAGAAACCACCAGGAGAAAGCAGATCCCTTGGGTATTGGAGAAAACTTCTTGGAATCTTCTCCGACATTTCTGTGTGTTCCCGTTGCCCCTCCTCCTCCCTCCACCATGGGCAGATGCGATCCCAAGTCACTAGTGAGAAGAGCCGCATGCTTCGCTGAAGACGCACATGGGGAAGGGACAATCCTTCAAAGTGACCTCAGCACTGGGTGTGAGTCCAAGGGTTCTCTCTGCCCTTTGCAAATAACATCATCTAAACAGCATTGGAGAATTGCTTACCCATGCAAGATTTCTGAGCGAGGCTTTTACGACGTATACCAGTGGTGTGGGCTAAGAAAAGGAAGTAGGAGAAAGAGTGCCATAGGTGATGGGGGCTCATCTCTCTGAGACCCAGTTTCTTCACGATGAGAGAGGGGAAGAAAAAAGTTCTGTTTTACACCCTGGGATAGGGTCTGGCATACAGGAGGTATCCCGGAGATGTCACTGCCTTCCTCAAATGAGTACCCAATTGCTAGCCCTCTGCTGAAAAGCTCCCCATCACATTCCGGATGAAGTCTAAGCTTCCAGCACCTGAAGGATGTCCCCATACACCTTTCTAGCTCATGTCTCTTGACTTTCCCCTTTATTTTGCATTGACTTGTGACAAACTTGTACATGGAGGGAAGTTTCCTCTTCCCTCTGCAAGTGTTCTGTGTGTGCTCTTCCTCCCTTTTTCTCCCAGAACCCAGAACTAGTCAGGCATACATCCCAAATCAAAGGGATCTTTTACACTCGGGCTGAGAGCTTCAAACTTTTCCTGTTTCTCCCATATTTTCAGGGACACATTTTAAATGCCTCTTGAAGAGGGCAACACTTAACCTTAAAGAATGAGAGCCTACAGGTAGAGATCTAGGCAGCATGGCAGAAACAGCAGGGAAATTTTGGGGGGACTGGAGAGGGACCCCCCTTTCTTGGTGTTCCCTGAATGCACCCTCCACAAGCAGAGAAGCGAAGGCACTGGCTCCCTCAGCTTATTCTCCTGTGTCAGTCACTGAAGCGGGCGTGAGCTGCCTGGTCCTGCAGGTCAGTCCGTATGAACCGGTGGCGTGCACCCTGGTTCAGCCCTGCGAGGGTGACCCCATAGTTCATCACCCAGCTCTCAGAGCCTCACTGTCCCAATCTGTCATGCGAGAACAGCAATTCCTATTTTTGAAGGAGGATTCAGAAAAATGGATGCAGAGCCTGGAGAAACTGGATGTTATTTTTATAATTTGTTCAGGATCTTCTGAAAGTGGGCACAGGACTTTTCCTTTCCTGCATGCCGGCTCTCGCCCCTGCAGACTGAGTAAGCCCATAACTGTGGCTTCCTCAGGGTAACTCCCTCCGACTCTCACACTCCTGGGTCTTGGCTGGGATTTGGACGGACACACCCTCTGATGAAACGGTGAGCTCTCTGAGGGCAGCAGAAAGGCCAGAATTTCTTTGCAGTCTCTCAAAATGCCTGGCACAGTCCTGAGGCTGCAGTGAACATTTGCGAACACAACTGTGTTGAACTCAACCCAGTGTTGACTGAGCTGTGCTGGGTGGGTCACTGTGGCCAGCCTTTGGGCGAGGGTGTTAGGGGAGCCTAACATGATTGAGAGAGGAAATTAACCTTGGCCCTACCCACACTAAGTGGAAAAAACACACCCAGGGCTACGTGTTTTTGCTGATTTGCTCCCTTAATCTCCACCAGGTAGAGGGTATCATTTCCTGTTTCTGGAGGAGGAAACTGAGGTTCCCAAAGGAGTCATTTACTCCAGGTTCCCAAGGAAGAAGAGAAGCAAGGAGGGCAAAGCCACATCTGCACGGCTTCCTCTTCACCCATCAGGGCCCATGCTCTCTACCTGCCCACAGGTCTCAGTGCAGGGTTCAAATAGACTTCTGTTTGATCAAGCAAATAAATGAATTAATACAAATTTGCTACAACACAACACAAATCACGATTTGTTTTCTAACAGAGGCATGGAGTATTATAGGCATGCCAAGAAACAAAGCGAATTGTCAAAGGACCCAGGGGATGTACCCACTAAGGGGTTGATACAATAAAATAGGAAGTCAGAGACCCAATTGCAAAGGAAGTGGAGATGATTAGGTCTCCAACATAGGCATCTCCTGTTCCATCACCAGCTCAGTTGGAAAACTCCTGGTGGCGACCTCTCTACCGCACAAGGCCATCCGACTGTGGATAGTTGTCGATCTCAAGGTTTTCTTTACCCTGACTCTGAAACTACTGCCCTGGATCTGCTTAGCCTAAGTCTTAGCCTTAAAGGATTAACCAAGTGAACTGGTTGGTTGAGTGAAGGTCCATGATTCCTGGGAGAACACTGCACATTCCTGACTGTTTGGTGTTTCCACATTTTCCCTAGGCCATTGTGGGAGGAGGGAGGTGCCTACTTGGAGAAGAGGAAACTGGCTTTGGTAGAAATGCTGGGGGTGGGGGCAGGATAAAGGAACAGCTACATCTCATTTGGGCTGCCTCTGGTATAAAGTACTAGAGAAATGTGAAACATGGAGACAAAATAAGAACAAGATGGAATCTTTGCAAAAAGCACCTTTAAATCAATCCATTTTTGAGGTTCCCAGAACAGAGAAAACTGGAGTCTTTGGGTTGATTTCCATGTTTGTTCTGTTTCAGGGACTTCTTGAATTCCAGCTGGGCCAGGAAGGTGCATGGCCAAAATATCCAAAGAATGTCTCTTATTATAGGATGTTCAGCCCAATTTGCACAACCAGGAAGTTTTGATACTTCTGGTAACATCTGAATATAAAACTAAATGTTCAGGGTGGAGTAACTTAGTCCTAACCAAATTTGGGGATCTTGCATGAAGAGAATGGACAAGAGAGATCTGAAACTGTTAAAGTGGAGCGCTTATACAAGATAAAAAAATCAAATTTTAATCAATTTTCTGGACTCCTATAGCACAATGACTGTTTCTTCTTTCTAGCAGTCATGGTGCAACCCTGCCAACTTACTCGGACAGGGCTTGTCCTCCCCAGAGAATTCTCGTGCCTAAGTCTTGTACACGGACAAGGCCAGAGGTTCGGTCTTCCCCCACTTTTTTTTGTTTCTTCCACAGACTCCAGCATAGAGCCAGGCACATGACTTCAATAGACACTTGTATTTCTCATTTTTATAGCATCAGGGGAAGACAGAGGAGGACAAGACTGGTTTATAAAGCAAAAATGGAAACAACCATAGTCATTTCATCACTGCCCAAGTTCACAGACATCCCAGTGAGCACCAAGGGGCCAGGGAATAGGACCCTCGGGACAGGGAGTGGAAGCAGCCTGAACTCAAAACTGTGGGTAGTGCCCATGAGTCAGGCAGAGATTTCACGTACCTCACAGGGTCTGCACAGTGACAGCAACTCTACGATCTGTCCACCTATGATTCTTTCTGCTTGTTTCCCAGGGATACTTGCCAGGAATCCAGTTACTTTCAACTTCTGAACATGATCACATACATATTCCTAAGCTTCTGCTATCATCTTCCATGACATCCTTCCAATCCTAGATTCTCCACGTATGGGCTATGGGACCTTGGGGAAGCCACTCCACTTCTCCGTTTCTCCAAGGTGGGCAATACTTCTTAGCTTGAGGAATGGCAAGGGGATAGGCTATGAGATGTAGCAGTGTCCAGTAGGATGGCTGGTGGACCTGGAGACCCCTGGTCCCCTCCACTACTCTCCTGTGTCTACTTTGGTTCCTACTCTCTGGAATCCTGCCCCTACACTGCCTATTTTTGTAGGAATGTTTACGTGTTTTTGTGTGTACATGTGTGTCTGTGTGTGTGTGTGTGTGTGTGTATGTGTGTGTGTGAGGGGGCAGGGAGAAGGGCTTAATTGTGTAGGGGGAAGGTGCATCTAAGTACTTCCCAACTCCTTCTCTCAAGCCATCAACTTCTTCACTGGAGTCCCTGACAGGGTGAGAATTAGCTACCAGCCTCCCCTAACCACAGCACAAGGTAATGAGTGCCATGGTTATACCTCGTCCCCCTCTGCTGTGCTATCAGAAGGGAGCTAGTTTCCACTCCAGAAACATAACTCAGTATTACATAGGCTATGTGTGTGTGTGCACATGTGTGTGTGCGTGCACGATGGGGGTGCAGTGTGTGAATGATTTCTAGGCATTTGCTTTCTGTGGGGGACTTCAGGAGACTCTTCAACAGCCCTCCAGATCGCCCTGCCTGACCCTGTACCCACCCTGCACACACACACCCTCTGCGACCCGGTATTCTCCAGTGAGTTGATCTCATTATGGCAAATTTAGTTACAGCTGAAGTCTCCTTGTAACAAAGATTATGTCCAAGCCCAGAGTAATGGAACCTAGTCGATTTCATTAAAATAAAATTGGTTGCAATGAATAATTCAATAGGATGATTTTGTTTTCTCATCTCCTCTTTGTAGTATTGATAATGATTTTTTTTAAATTGGATTTTTGTTTAGGAAGACATAATTGCCCATAATTCCTGACAGCCCGCTCCTTACCAAAGTGGAATAATTGCCCCATGAAGTCCCTTTCAAACGCTAAGACTGGAAAAGTCTTTCTCTCCTCTCCTCACATTAGTCGCAATAACCTTTGTGTGATTTTTAAGCACAGCTGCTCCCTCACTTCTTGCTCATGTGAGAGTCTGAGTGTGTTAATAATTCCCTTGTTTGAATGATGTTTTTGATACATTTCTAGGAAGGGTTGCCTGTGCTGAATTTGGAGTTCCTGGCTCTACTGCCAGCCAGCCCTGCCAACTCTGAGCAGGATGTTCTCTGTCATACAGATGTGGTTCTTGAACACTGTCTCTTAGTGTTGTTCATCGTATGTAGCAATGTGTACACGTATGAGTGCGTGTGCACGAGTGTGAATCTATAATCAATCAAACACACATTTCCTGAGCAGCTAGTCTTATCTGGATCTTGTACTTGAAGAAGGGGACAGAGATGACTAAAACTCAAAACAGTTATGAAAGTACCAGCAGCCTAAAGGTAGCCAGACACACGAATAGATTATTAGGGTTTGTGCAATTGGGTGTAGCCAAAGATAAGTTCCTCAAGTACAGAGATGGCACAGGGGTAGGATGAGGCCTAGACAGTCATTTATTTACCCATTCATTCATTCACCAGGCGGGCACTGTCCATGAGAAGCATCAGGGAATACCGTGCTCCCATTTCTCTCCTCAGGGCAGTCATGAACAAATGCAAAGGAAGAAATAGGGAATCTAATAAATGTAAACATACGCAAATGGGTAAATGAGAAATGATCAGATAAACACTGTACAATAGGTAAGTGAATGTACCCATCTTATACCTCATCCAATGGTTTCTTACTGGGCCCCTGAAGAAGGTCACAGCTCTCTTTTATCTAGAAATCAGGTCTATCCCCCTGACCCTGAATCAGGGAAACAGTATAATGACTCATCTACAAGGCCAGGCGGCAGGCTGGCCTCAGAGGCAGCCACTGGGCCAGGCGGTCAGAAGCACTGAGTCGTGTCTCTGGGAAACGGGAGTCTCGGAAGAAGGCAGGTGCTTGCTCAGCAGGATAATTGGAAAGGGGGCTCTGGGGACAGCACAGCCATCCCTAGAATCACATAAGCTCTGGTGGCCCCAACACTCTTAGTCCCTCAACTGAGCGGAGAGTCCTTTGGGGAAGAACCCTGGAACGTAAATAGTGCATTAGGGGACTGGGGAATGAGTCACAGCTTTTTAGAGTTGGGAAGGTCCTTGGAGATCAAGCTGATCTACTCTCTAATTTAAAGATGGGGAAATATGGGGGCCAGAGAGGTGGGGAGACTGGTCCAAGGCCACACAGCAAATTCACAGGAGAGTGTTCAAGGAGTACCCCCCCCCAACACACACACAAAATAAATTCTGGGACTCCCCCAAAAGAATGTGTTCTTCCCCACTGAATTCCAGTGGTATGTCCAAAATGGAATTGTTTCCTAAATGCGAATTATAACAGGTAGGGACATAGGAGGACAGTCTTACCCTGATGTTCCTTCCCTGTGCTTAGCTACTCCACATCTAATCCCTGAGAAATGATACCCTTGAGGCTCTGGAATTACATTTGGCTAGAGGTTTGGTCACATGGCCATATCCAATGACACTACCTTTGAGGCAGGAAGCTCTGAGGGACAGAGTAGAGATTCAGAATATTGGCAGGAAATGCCACGCATGGCTGGCGTCTTACCTGGGATGCTGCCGGCTGGCCAATGATGACCCAGCCTGGGCATTGCTGGTCTTGATGGGAAACTGAAGCATTGGATGCCCACTGATCTAGGAACCCTTGGGGCGTGTAGACACCACAGTCCTTGATGCTGGTTTTTTGTTCAAACTCCTCACATACCCCATCACCATCGTGGAAATAGCACCGGCTGGGTTCATCTGCAGGAGAGACACGGAAGGGGGAGAACAGAGAGATATTGGTCCTTTGGTCTCAGCCATCAGTAGCAGCTGTGGAACTGGACCAGAAGCACTGTTAAAGCCCATCACTGATCATCACAACGGATTATTATTCAGCCTTTAAAAAAGAAGGAAATCCTGCCATATGTGAAAACCAGAGCGGACATGGAGGGCATTATCGTAAATGACATAAGCCAGTCACGAAAGGACATATACTATGTTAATAATATTGTACTGTACACCTAACATTTTAAGAGGTACATCTTATGTGTTTTTTACTACACACACACAAACTCACAAACACGTCCACCTTCATTACCCCAAGTGAGCCCACAGCAAGCTGGTGAGGGAGGCATTGTTATTTTAATTATCATGTTAGTCTTTCAGATCAGGAAAATGAGATCTCACGCATCGTTAATAATCTGCCCCAGGTCACACAGTGTGTTAATGCCGGATCCTGGTTTCGAACTCAGGTTTTCCCTTCCCAGGTTCTAGGGACATTACCTGATGTCACAGAACTCCCCAGTCGCAAACTGAGGTTTATTTAGCTCCAAAGAGGATTTCGGTTTCACATGAAGAGTGAATTTATATACAAGAGAGGCTGGCTCCAGTCCCAGCTCGGTAACTAAATTGCTCTGTTACTTTAGACAGGACTCCTCCTCTCTGGCCTCAATTATACTTACTATAGAGAAGGGGGTTAGACCCCTGGGATGCTAGGAGCCCTTCCTATCTAATTCTCTAGGTTTTAAGGGCTTGTTAGATACCTTGGGCATTTCAGGTAAGCGAACCAAGCCTTGCCCATTCTGCAATAATGGGCCTCATCTTCTAAGGGGTGACTTTATTTCTAACTGACTGAACTGAATCAGCTTGTGAAGTCAGCACTCGCCTACAACACCTTCAAGAAGCCTTCCCTGTAACAGAAAGCTCCTGGGTCAAGCAGAAATAAGGCTGGGATTTCTAGGATGCTGACTATCTGAAAAAGGAGTCTTTGAATTCAGAGGCAGCAGAATGTTGAGCCCCTTCCAAGCTCCAAAATCCCTTGTTTATTTCTGCAGTTTACATAGTGAAATACTATCGAAAGAGCCAGAATAAATCAATTCATTACAATTCAATTATTTGAGGATGGGTCGGAGCCAGTGCGGACTCCAGTGACCACTAGCATGCCTGGCAGTTCAAGCAAGGGACGAACACAGGCTCAGCACTTCTCTGGAGCTCCAGTGTCCTGGTCAGTGTGGCCAACTCACATAGAATAAAGCCCAGGCCCAACCCAAGAATGACCAGCCATCAATGCAGACTTCACTCACTAGCAACCCAAGACAGGGAATTGCAAAGACCATAGGTTTTGGCATCAGGTAAAGCCACTTTCCAATGCTAACTCTGCCATATATAAGTTGTGTAAGACTGAAAGAAAATAACCTGTCTTCTCTGAACTTCATTTCCCTCCTCCAAAAAGGAATGGAGATAATACTTATCTTGTGTGGTTGCAGTGATTTCCTGAGATGGTATGTACAACACCAGCGCCTCTCCCATTTTATCTATTGGAACCCTGAGAGCCCTAGCAGTCGAGGTGTTCAAAGAGCTAGAAGAAGAAGCCAGGCCTTTGACACCTAGCAGAGGGGTTTCTATGTGTGGTATCTACAGAATAATGACTGCACAGCCTCCTGTAGATACGGTCATAGGGTTGCCTGACTCTTGGTAACACCTTACTCCTTTTCTAATATGAAGAACAGTAAGGTAAGATTAAAATAAGATTGTAGAAGGTCTATTCTTTAAGAAGACAATTTATTCCCCCATCAAAGAGACTTCAGAGTGTCAGGAGTTGGGGCTAGAGTTGGAGTTCTCATGAAAGCTAATTTCTTCCTGATTATGTTTAAGACCTTAATAGATGTCTGCCTAGAATCAGCGGAAACTGGGAATGGAGGAGAGAAAGAGATAGATATAGGTGGGTAAATAAGTACCTAAATAGATAATTAATATAGACAGATTGATATAGACAGAGTTAAAAGAGAGATAGGAGATAGAGCTAAAGACAAGAAGAAGAGAAAGGGGAGTGGAAAGATGCCTGGTTTCTGCCCCAAGATCTTGCTGACAAAGCTACTGAGCCCCCCTTTTTTTAATAACATCCTTGGGCTCTGCTATTCATTTTTCTAGCTAGGGTCCCAGGGGCCCTTCAGCTACATCTGCCTACCTTCATCTGGGGAATTCTCTCTCCATTCCTACTCCCATGCCTCATGCACTGAAGGGAACATGGTGAGGAATGGAATACAAATGTGTGGCCAGGAAAAACAAAGGTAGTGACAACAAAACAAGAGAACAAGACTGGCCTTCTTGTTTTCATTACAATTTGCTTAGTTCTTCTTTAATGCTTTATGCTGAGAGGAGCAGATT
>NW_006297145.1:1416285-1442644 GCF_000327345.1 Myotis davidii | reverse complement strand
ATGATCACCTTGCTGCCTGCCTTCCATGCAGTAGCTAGGTAGCATTGATAATAACACATCCCATTGGGAGGGGTACTGTGAAAACCTATTAGACTCTCAGTAAGTATCTGTTGAACGAACGAGTAACTAAAATTTGGCACCTCTGATGCATATACTCTTGTCCAAATATAGTTTAAATGCTGCGCTCTTTGAAAAAAAAATTTTATGTTGGGTGTTAGGGGGAAGGGAAAGTTATTGAGACACCAGTGGCAACTAGCTTACAGGGGATTGCAGGGACAGGCTGGCTCCCAGCTCATCCTCTCCTGACATGAGGGAACCTCTCTTGACATTGAGGGAACCCCTCAATTCAGATTCAGTTCCTTTCATGTGGTGACAGGTTAAGAAATCTGCTCTATCCAGTGAGGAGTCTTGATGTGGCTGGGGGGCATTGCCAAGTCTGTCTTCCATGGTTCAGCTTTTACTTGAAAGACACTTTCTTTTCCTCTTGGAAGCAATGAGCTCAGCTCCAAGAGCCTGAGGCCAATGGACTCTGTAAGTGGACAGACACAGCTGATGCTGCTTCACATTACGTAATCTTCAATTTCTGTGGGCCTGCACCATGGAGCTGAAATGCATGCCTCTGCATTCCTGAGGCATGTCCAAGGGACACTGAGCCAGACATAGATCGTCACCCCTATCTGAAAACTCAGAAAGCCACGCTTCAGGGAAATGAGACGAGTTTACCTTGATGTATAAGCAAACATTGGCATTCAAGCTATTGTTAAAAGTTCTCATCCTTGAACTCAGAAACCCTGGATTCAAACTCCTGATCTGCCCCTGGTTACCAGGTAATATTAGCATGTTAGTTCATCTCTCTGTTCCTCAGTTTCCCCATATATAAAGTGGAGACAAGATTCCCCTTTAGACTGCCTCAATAAAGGGCTGGGTATGATCAACTACCACAATAGACTTAAGAGATGGGAAAGTGATACAGGTCTTAATGGCCCAGTGCCAGGTCTTAAGAGATTTTAGGAGGGAGGGATGTTATCATTCCCAGCTAAGATAGATCCTTATCCTCAGAGGAAAACTGGTGAGGACTATCACTGCACTTCACCAGTAGTTTCTGAGTATCTGCTCGGTGACTGCGCTGGCACTGGGGATACACAAATGAATCCGACAGGACTCCTCTCCTGCAGGGGGATCACCACTACTTGGAAAAATGGGGGATGGCTTCCTGAGATGCTTTGGGGGCAGTATCTTGGAGGATCAAAAGAATTTGTCCATGTTCAGGGAAGAGCATAACTGCATCTTGATCCGTGTGTGTGTGTGTGTGTGTGTGTGTGTGTGTGTGTGTATGTCTGGCAAGGTCACAGTTCAGGGAGTTCAATGGATCCTGGAGCCGAGACATTGAAAAGCTGATCTGAAGCCAGTCTGAGGAAAGACTGCAATGTCCTGTTAAGGAATTTGAACATTATCCTTTAGAGATGGGGAGACCTTGAAGATTCTCCTGACCAGGAAAGGTGTGTTGTTACCTGTAAGGCTCACAGTCTTTGAGGCAGTGAGGTGTAGACCTGACTTTGCTTAGCAGAGGTTCCATTTACTATTAATTTGACTTTGGGTATATCACTTAGAATTTCTGAACCTTGGTTTCCTCCTCTGAATAATGGCTGAATGATCAACTGTTTAGTATGATGCTCAGATGGCTTGATCATAACGGATGATCAATAACTGGTCTATAATGATGATGATGACCTTGGAGCTGAAAGCAATGGTTTCATTTTACATGAGGGAAGCCGAGGTTCATATGTTGTGGTGACTTATGGAAGCCTTCAGAGAAATTTCCAGTAGACACAGGACTAGACTGATGGGTTTTGAACTCACAATGCAGTGTTCTTTCTATAGCACCATGCTGTCACATCAGACTGGGCTTCCAGTATACAACTCTGGCAACAAAATCATGTTTGACTCTTTACCAAGTTTAGATATTATTTTGTGGAATCTCTGATTTCACTTTTCGGAACAGCCACTAGTGTGAACTAAATATAACTAGTCTGAGAAGCTATTGGGAGTTTACCAAGTCTACAGCCCATTGAGAAAAAAAAACAAAACAAAACAACTCCCTGCAGATGGGGAGATGAGAGTTTTAAGTAAAAGGGGATGGATTTGGTTTAGGACTCAAGGAGGAAGCAAAGAATTTGAGCACAGACTCTTAGATAGGCTACCTTCCTAAGGGTGGATAGATTTACCTGTCTTTCTAAACTTCCTGTTTATGAAGATGGGTCAGCTTTGGAGAAATTCGCATCTGTTTCTATTTCCAGAGGGAACAGTGACTGACTGGCATTGGGATAGCCTCTTTTAGTCCAATGATTACTATTTTTTTTTTCAATTTTTTAAGCACCAGGAAAAAAATAGTATTTTTTAAGTTCAGCTGTTTGTTTAGGGATGGATCCAACCACAACATGCTTCATGCCACATAACAATTCATCCAAACAACAATAAGAAAAGACCAAAATATGCATGATCTTTGTCCAAATAATAGCTCCTTGGAACAGGGGAAACTACAGTGCTTAACCCCTGAAGGTTTGCAAAAGGAAAACCTGGGGTGTGGGAGGTGGCTCCACTGGCAAATGTTTCCTCTGGAACAGAAACATCGAGACTTTGCATCGCCGATCCTTCAAAAGCTTCATGAGACACCTACACTGCTGACCTCATTTAATTCTATTCAAACTGGGGTTTGTCCTTAACATTCTCAACCAGATCAGCCTGTCCAGGGTACAGAAGACGGGGTGGCCAAGGGCTCCTACAGAACCATGAATCCACTAACCAGCTTCAGATGCTGATGAGGTCAACTGAACCTGAGGAGCTGAAGTCGGTTTCTGGTTCCTTCAAGGCTTGGCCACATACCAAAGTGGGCCAGAATCCCTTCTTGTGTTTCACTGTGACAACCAGGCACCATCCAGCAACCCAAAGGCACCAGGAAAAGAAGGGTGAATTTGGATGTAGTCTCACGCTACCACTCCACTCCACTCTCAGGCCTGCCATGAAAAGCACCCTCCGGGGGTAGCCTTGTCCTCTGTCCTCTTGGCCCTGACACCACTGGCTTGAAGGCCTCCCCACTTCAGTCCCTCCTCACAAAGCAGCCTATGATGAGCCTTTAATCTAAAACATCGATCTGATCATGTTTACAATACTCAATTGACTCCTGCAAAATCTGAACTTCCCCACCTGCTACTCATCCCCTTTCGTTGCCCAGCTCCAATGTTCCTACCTAGGCTCATTTCCGACCATGCCTTCACTCTCAGATGCACACAGTTCCTCCCCAGGATTCACACCTCAGAGCTTTTACCCTTAGTTCCTCAGTCTGAGAGGCTACTTTCCACCTTTGAGTCTTCCATAAAGACTTACTTCCAGCATCTTCAGGTCATGAAGCCTCATATATCAATCTTCTGCATCCCTATTTGTCCAGCACAAACCAATTCCCTCTATTTCCTCCATCATTATGTTCTCCTTCCAAACCAGCAAAACAGGATATTGCCAACATAAACATTTTTAATTTTAAAAATTAAATTATATTTTAAAAACCCACATTTTTTTTAAGTGGCATCATCCCACATCACCGTACCACTGTCTCCTATGTCACATTTCTCTTTCTATGATTCACAGTAAAGTTTATTGAATTATCTAAACTTATCCCCTTTATCTCCTGGAATTTACTCTTTAGTTCTCTTCAATCGAGTTTCTGTACTCACCACTGCACCCAAACCAATCTTGTCAAGATCACCATTGACCTCAACATTGCTAACACAAACCACAATGTCAAAGAATCTTGAAGTATATAAAAAAGTGCCTTTTCCTTGAGGTATTCTCTCTCAGATGCCATGGTGCCATGCCATCCTATCCTTTCTGGCTCCCAGCTCTTCCCACACAGATTCATGTGCTGTCTTCTACTTCCCTAATTCTTTACTAAATGTTGCCCGTTTCAGGGTTAGAGCTTAGGCCCTCTTTTTCTTATCTGTCTACATCCTCTCTCCAGTCCTAAGTTTTAAGTACAGATTTTAGAACATTTATGCATTGATGACTCAAACATTTCTTTCGATATGACCTCTTCTCTGAGTCCCAACAATGACCTCTCTACTTAAATATCTGTTTAAAGTCATCACAAAATCAACATGTCTGAAACAGAAGTAATGGTTTCTCCCCACATTCCTTTCTTCCTCCTCTTAGTAAATGACAACATTGCTCAACAAAGGCTAAACTAAAACCTTCTGAATCATCACTCCTATTTTTTTAGCCAACTCACCAAAACCAAAAAAAGTAGTACATCTTGTAGACTTTCATCTCAGAAAATTCCAAAAAGATCTACTTTTGCTCCATTACCAGCACCCTAATCCAAGCCATCATCACTGAGGTATTGCTCATTTAATCAGCTTTTTCTATGTCTGATTCCCAATCTTCCCTCCCCTAGAGTGAAGCTACAGTGGTCCTTTAAAAACATAAACTATATCAGACCACTTTCCTACCTAAAGCACCTCAATGGCTTCCCATGTCACATGGAACAAAATCAAAATCTGTAACATGGCCTATGAGTCCCTACTTTCTCTGAATGTCTCCTATCAATATCCTCTTGCTCATTAGGTTCCATTCATTTATTTGTTCATCCATAAGTGTATCCATTCAACAAGAATCTGTTCCCTAAACAAGCCAAACTTGTTATTGCTTCAGGAACTTGCACATGTTACTCACTTTATTGGAATACTTTTTTCTTGGATTTTCTCACACTCTCTTTCTTTTAATCATTTAAGGCTCAATTCAAATAGTACTTCCTCAAATAATAACCCTGTCTACTTACAGTATGCTCACATCCTATTCCCCACCCCATTAGAGAGCAGCATATCACTGCATTTTATTTCCTTCACATTATTCACTATCTAAAATGAATTTTTATTTATGATAAGATTTATGGGAGTATGTCTCAAAGTGAACCTCTTTCTTCAGGATCAAGAGCACTGCCTTGCCATATTGTGACTAATATTTATGAATGGATGAATGAATGAAAATGTACAGCTCTTGGATTGTGAGATATTTCTGAGCTGGCTCCAATCTTACCTCTATTTACATCCCCAATACTTAGGACAATGTCATTCTCATAGCAAGTATTCAATAAATAATGAATTAACAAAGTTCTTTTGGAGTTTCAGAATCTCTGTTATTGATTATATTGAAGATGGCTCAAACCTGATTTGAACCTGTTTCAGCAGTCTGCTACACAAAGATTTTTATGAAAATATTAATTAGAATGAGATCATAATACAAATACAAGCACATATTAAGAGAAAAAAATATCCAATTCTATCTAAACCACCCCATAATATTTTTTCCTGTGAGACATCGTGACTCACCATCTGTCCTAATATTTTTTTATTCTTAACTGAATTTGCAAAGAAATTAAATATCTAGGTAAAAAATGTGGTGCATACTAAACTGAAATTTAATAAAGAGATTTGATGGTCTTATGAATTGGAACTTGAAAATGCATAAAAATGCATTTACATCACCTTGAATTTAGTACAGTTATTTGAATGGCCTAAAAAGATTGTAAGCAAAGATAGTGATCCTAATAAATGACAATACATTCAATAGAAATGAATGTTCAAAGCCCTGAATGGGTTTTAGCCGGGTCTCTTTTGGGTTCAGTGCTATCTCCTGATAGGAAAGAGGGGATAAATGTCAGTACCACAATGGATTCTACAGTGGCCGCGAAATATGCCTGGCGTTCTAAGCATAGACAAGAGGACGAGTAATATCTAGGATGCAAAGGCCTTTAAAAGTATGAACAGGAAATACAATGAGATTTGTCTTGGGTAATATATGCTAATACTAAGTGGAGAAAAGCCACCTGAAACATTCATATGCAGAAGAGTATGTGAAAGTGACAGAGTGATGAATGGTAGCAAACTACAAACAGAATGTCAGTGGTTTTATTGTGATTTCATCACCCCCCAAATAAATAAATACATCAATAGGTTAAAAAAATATAGAAAGAAAGAATAAAGAATGGGACCCTGTTTCCATAGCAATAGCATGGTCAAGAGAATGGGAGTCTAGAGTAGATGTCCTCTATTCTCCCCACTTCCCTCTCTGGGCTGGGGACAAGACACTTCCCTCTCTGGGCTGCACTTCTCCCTTCTGTAGACTGAGAGAGTTAAATAAGCTACCTTTAATTTAAGATCTCCTTCAATGAAGTCACTCTAGTACATATTTGGTACTTGATACATTTTTTCTATTAATCATTAAAGTACTGTTGTTGTTGGTGGTCTGGAGATGGAAAAATGTGATCAGCAAAATGAAGACTGAGAAGGGTGCAGGTGAAACCATTCGGAGAAACACAGAAGAGAACTATAAGGAAAAGCAGATGAAATTAGGGACAGGAAATCAAAATTTGAAGCTCATCTCTGTAACTAACTTACTCTCCTGTACTGGGCAACACACATCATCATTGTTCTGGATTTCATTCTTATCTGATAAAATGACAAAATCACTTTTCCTACCCATTTCAGAAAGTGGCTGTAATGATCAAGTAAAATAATGCTATGGAACATACTCACACATGTTGTTGTTTTCACATATTTTTTAATCACAGCTACAGTTTAGAACTCATCTCCCGAATCGTCAAATGGCTTTTTTAAAATTCACTGTTTAGGTCTCAAATCAACCATCACCTGCCTGGTGAAACCTTTTCTAATCACACTATTTTCACTGCAGTCACCCGCCACCACCACTCCCCACCCCAGTATATTTTATTTCCTACACAGCATTATATTGCTTCTTCAAGAGTTTAATTGATCATTGCCTTCTTTCTGAAACAGAAGAGCAGCCCTGGGAAAGCTGAAGGGTAGGCTGTTTTGCTCACTATTGCATTCCAAATCCAGGACATGGAAGACAATCTGAAATGTTTGCTGAATGAATGAATGAATAACTGATGGTTTTAGTGCTTCAAGAGTTTTAGAAATTATCTTGTCCTCATGCTTTAGTTTGCAAGTATCACAACTGAGATTCAGAGAGGTTAAGTGACTCATTGAATGTTGCACCATTAATTATTATAGGCCCAAGGTTTGGGTTGACTGAATAAGACTCGTTTTATAAACATTGGAAATAATGCACTGTCAAACAAAAATTGGTCTGTGAGAAATACATGCAGATGAGCATGAGAAAAACAGTACTTTCAAGTAAAAGTCAGTGTGTACACACATTGTATCTATTCTTCAATTCAGTAAAACAAGCTGCCCATCTGTCTGTTAAGACATCCTCAAAGTTCCAGAGAAGAGAGACTTTTGAGCAATGGGATGCTGCTATGTTAGCGGTAACCAAGGAATCGAGGCCAGATCAGGGCCCCAAGTGAAACCCACGCCCACCAACCCTGCCTGGCATAGCTGATGGTGACTAAGGTGACCACAGTGTGGTGGGTTCTTGGAAGGGTTCCTATGCAAGAAACCTCCCGCCCTGAGCTCTGCTGAGTGTGGGCATCCAGGAAGACTACCCTCCTGCAATATGGTTCCTGTGAGTCCACAGGATGAGACACTGGAGCCACGGTGTCCTCCTTCTCCAAGTTGGTGATGCTCGGAAGAGAGAAGCCGAGTAACTGGGCAGGAGTGCACTGCACTCAGGTAGGTTTTTCTTTGTCTGACATGATGGACCGGCTACTCTTCTGTCCTTTGAAAAGGATTTTGTGTTCATCTGAATCGATGTGCTCTTTGATTGATAGTGTTACACTGAGTTTTTTGTTTTGTTTTGTTTTTTAAATATATTTTATTGATTTTTTTACAGAGAGGAAGGGAGGAGAGTGATAGAGAGAAACATCGATGAGAGAGAAACATCGATTCAGCTGCCTCTAGCACACTCCCTACTGGGAATGTGCCCGCAACCAAGGTACATGCCCTTGACCGGAATCGAACCTGGGACCCTTCAGTCCACAGGTCGACGCTCTATCCACTGAGCCAAACTGATTAGGGCTGAGTTTTTTTCTTACAGAAATGTAAGCATATGTCTCTCTCTTCCCAATAAGGAATAAAGAATGGGAAGGAGAGAAAAGAGGAAGGGAGGGAGAAAGGGCAAAGGAAGGAAAGTAGGAAGAAAGGAAAGGAGGGGAAAACTGATTCTAAATCTTAAGAGTTAACCTGGAACATTTTAGATCAATCAAAACCCCTGTGTTCTGATCAGAGATGATAAGGGTGGGCATCACTATTCATGTTCAGAAAAAGTTCCTAGGATTTGTGGTCTTTCTGCAATCAGTTTCCACCAACTGGAGAAGGTGTTTGCCCAAACAAGAGTGTGAGATTGCAGATGGCATTGCTGGCTGCAGGTGCCAGAATGGAGGTCAGGGAAGTCTCCTCTGGCTCTGGAGATGGCTGGGCAGACCAATTCGAAGCCACTGGTGACTGCTGGGGCCCAAGCGAGGCAGCCTCATGAAGAGATGCCCACAGAGGTATGGAAACGCTGAACCTAAGGAACAGAAGGCTCCCAGGGGACACAGTAGAAGCTCTTCTAACAAACTATAGTTGGTGCAACAGGTTACCTCAGAAGACAGTTGTTCATTTAATGTTTTCTGAGGCTCAATGGCGTCAAGAAATCATCTGGTCCCTGCCAGCTTCCACAGCCTGCTCTTGCTTTATCTCCTGCTCTTGTCCCAGCTCCAGGCAGGCTGAAATCCTGTCCACTTCCTGGGTGTCCCAGATTCTTCCTCCCCTCCCCACCTTTGCAGAAGCTTCCCCAATGTTCCTAGCCTTGCTTTTCCTAAGTTGAGCCTCCAACCATCCTTTCATCCAGTCTTACCCAGACTCCTCTGGAAAATCTCTCCGGCAATCCACCACAGAAGGGCCAGTTGTCCCCCCCTCTGTTCTCCATAGCATCATCTAATTCCCCAATTAAAATTATAGCCACTATGTAATAAGTATATTTGCTAAATGAATAATTGGATGGCGTGGTTCCTGTTAGGCACTGTGTTAAATGCTTTTAAATAGGCAATGTCCTTTAATTCCAGAAGAATCCTTTGTGTTTGGTGGTGTTATCCCCATTTCACAGACAAAGAAATGGTCTTTAAAGAGTTTCATACAGCGAAACCCAAATCCTTATTCATCTGATTCCAAAACCCACTCCCTTACATCCACCCACGTTGCCTAATCCATGTCCTTTGTGAGAATGTGAATACCAAGGGAAATCTAATGAGACCGCTGATCTGATTCTCCACAATGCCCTGCCATTCTGTGGTACTTGGGGGGCTTCGGGGTCTGCTGTCACATCCCTGCCCTCCACCAATTAACGGGGTGTCCATGAGCAGCCCACTTCATCTCCGAGCCCCAGTTCCCCCTTCAGCAAGCTGGTGACCTGATGTCTTTGCAGACCTCAGGAGAATGGAATGAGAAGCTGCCTAGAAAATACCTAGCAAGGTGCCTCGCAGGAACAAAGGTTCTGGGGAAGATCCATGTCTCCCTCTCCCTAAAGGAAGCAATCTGTCTCAGCTACCTTGTGCCAGTTAAACTACACAGGCTCCATAACCTTTTTTAATTTTTAAAAGTAGAATCCAAGGTTTTTGTTGGCAAGTGATGGAATATGTGGGGGCCCAGACTCCTGGCCCACAGTCCATTAGGGAATTTACCAGGGGAGCTCAGGAACCTTCCACTAAAGTACTCCCTTCAGAGGCAGTACTTACAAAGCCATCAATTTCCTTAACAAAGAGCCTCTGCTTAAATGCCCCTTCAAGCAGTGTTATTTACACAGCCATCCACTTCCTTTTGAATTCTCTGCCTGGGGGGTGGTCTACCTGCAGTCCTTTCCAGCTGCTAGTTAACTAGGCTGGTTCCCAAGAGGAAGCTAGCTGGACCAGGACTTCATTTTGAAAGCAGTTGGATTTGGGGTTATCAGAGAGTTCTGGGGGGTGATTTAAGTAACCACCAAAGTCACTGCTTCTATCCACGCCTTCTCCTGAAGTTGTAAAATGTTTGGACCGCATCAAAGAGTTATGACCACAGTCAGTATGGAGATAAAGGAGCCTTGCCATTGGAGTCAGTCTTTCCTTCACAGGAAGGTACAATCTGACTAAAGAACCCCCCACCCCCCTTTAGTGGCAGAGCTGGGATCTGAACACAAGCAGCCCAGCACAGACTTCATGTAGAGAGGACCACTGTGAGGTGGAAAGTTAGTGATTCAGATAGGTCCATCGGACCCTAAAGGCCAACAAAGCTCTACTACACTTTGTTGCCTGATAAATAAAACTTAAGAAAGTTACTCTTAAGAAACAACCCTTTAAAAATACATGCTTCCCTCACTCATAGTCTGCACTTATGGAGCCACAAATTAATTACAAGGTCCTGGACTAAATCCTAGGAATCAGAGGAATTAACTGGGTCTCAGCATGCAGGGAGCTCAGAGTCTAGTGAGCGGGGCAAGTAAGGAATTGACTGACTGACAGCATTTTGCTCTGAGGCACAAGATGCAATGAGAGCAGGAAGGAACCCCACCAACCCCAACTCAACCTTACCCAGCATCAGAAGGCTTCCTTTAGGGCAGTGGTTCTCAACCTTCCTAATGCCGCGACCCTTTAATACAGTTCCTCATGTTGTGGTGACCCCCAATTTCATTGTTACAAATTGAACATAATTAAAGCATAGCAATTAATCACAAAAACAATATGTAATTTTATATATGTTTTCCGATGGTCTTACGTAGGGGCTAACACCTGGGCTGAATCTCTGAGGAGGAGGAACTGGTGGGGACACACCCCAGGCAGGGGAACTCTGAGAGCAAATGAAAGGAAGCTCGAGGCAGGGTCATAGGTGCAAAGCCCAGAAGATTCAGAAGCCCAAGGTACATGTGACTAGATCAGACCACTCCAGTCTTGATGCCTGATGCCATAGTAAGGAATTTAGATTTACCGTATTTTTCTGTGTATAATACCCCCCTCTTCCCCACCCCCCCACCCCCGTTTCCGACTGGTGTTGAAAGACAAAACCACTCTGAAGTCTCTTCAGGTCAGCTTCCAGGAGTACTTTGTGGGCCCTTGCGGGGAGGTGGGTCTTAAAACATTGCCCCTTGCCAGGCTGGTGTTGCTCAGTGGCTGAGTATTGACCCATGAACCAGGAGGTTGCTGGTTCAATTCTAGGTCAGGGCACATGCCTGGGTGCAGGCTCAACTCCCCAGTAGGGGGCATGCAGGGGCCAGCCGACTGATGATGTTTCTCTCTCATAGATGTTTCTATTTCTCAATCCCTCTAAACCAGGGGTCCTCAAACTATGGCCCGCGGGCCACATGCGGCCCGCTGAAAACATTTATCCGGCCCACCGAGTGTTTTTGCCGGCGCTGTGTGCATAGGAATTTGTTCATAGTTTTTTTGAAGCTATAGTCCAGCCTTCCAACGGTCTGAGGGACAGTGAACTGGCCCCCTGTTTAAAAGTTTGAGGACCCCTGCTCTAAACAAATCAATATAAACATATTTTAAAAAGCCCAAAAGACAAACACTGCTCCTATCATGTCCTGATATTAGGACTTTACAGCAGCAGGCACTGCTCTTGGTCTTACTGAGTCCAGCCATCTAGGAAGCTGCCACCAACTCTCCCACCTCCACCGGGGGCGTTACTGTGCCTACTGGGGCTGCCCCACCAATCCCTGCACATCCTCACTGACCATTGTCCTCTGTAGTCCTCTGAGGAAGGGTTTTGGCTCCTGCTTGTCACTCCCACCCACACCCTGCCTGGCATGTGACTTCATATGCCACAGGTGCTCCATGTAGACAGAGGAGTGAGACTGGTCTCAGCTGTCTTTGCAAGACCCCAACACTGAGGGCAGAGGGCAGAGAAGGCAACTCTGGTGGTTGTGAGCAGGGCTGCAAAGGCAGGGGTCATGGACTATTTTATCTTTCTGGCGAGTTAAAATTGAAAACCCTTAAAATTATTTTAATTTCAGATTTGCTTTATCTTAATTTCCCCTTGGTATTTAATCAGTAGCAGCCAGGAAAAAGGGGCCTTTAGTTTCTCCCTCTGTTAAGTAGTTAACGATCTGTAAACAAACACTCCAGACAGTGTTTCTTAAAGAGACCCTGGGATCTTTTCATGTGGAGATTCCTTTTGCACAGTCTATTGTTGTCCCTTCTCATTTTCTGTTTGCTGGTAGGCTGTTCAGCTCTGGAAAGTACACTTAGAAAATTAGATAACAGTAATGATCAAGAGGTAGCATAAGTTTCATAGTTCAGCCTGAGGGCCTCAGAGCCAGATCCCAGAGCCGAATCCCTTTCCTGGGAGCCTTGAGTAAATTACTTAACATCTCTGTGCTTTTTCTTAATCTATAAAGTAGCCATATATTAAAACTACCTCATAAGGTCAATGCAATTAATCAAAGGAGTTGATAGGAAAAAAGTGATCAAGTCAATTAAATTAATAGCAAGCTATTTCTGCTATTCTGACTACTGTTTGGAATGATGAGATGGGGAGGGTGGTGATCTATATGCACATCTCATCACACTTGTTCCGAAGGCCTGCTAATTTGGAGGACGCGGCTCTTCCAGTTTTGGAGTTAGGCAGATCTTGGTTCAAATCCCAGCTCTGCTACTTAATAATCACCTGCTTTGAACAAGTCATTTCACTTGTTTGAGCCTCAGGTTGCTCTGGTGTAAAATTCAGGGGACAATCCCCACCTTCCTGCAGCCTCCCTCAGAAAGATCACGGGAGGAGATTTCCGTGGCTGTGGGCCCAGTATGGGACGTGGCCGTCTCCAAAGTGTGTTTCCTCTTGTGGCGGTTTCCCAGCTCAATAAACAATTACTGAATGGAGGCCACTTTCTCAAAAGTCACTTAAATATTTGGGGGCTCTGTTGTGTCATCTGGAAAGTGGTTGCCAGGGGTGCTGTGAGCGTGAAATGAGACAAGGGAGTAGAGGTTCTCCAGGGGAAATCAGGGTGCTGCCCAGGCTCCTGGCCACTCTTTTCTGCCTCAAAGGGTCATTTGATTCAGGACGCCAGATGCTGACTGGGGACCCAAGGATGGACACGATGACATCTTTCCTCGCGAATGAGGAAAACGGATGTGTCCATGGAAAATGTGGTGGCCAACACAATTACAGCTGTGCTGCTCCAGGCCCAGGGGTGAGACAGATGGGGTGATACCCTCACCTCTCTCTCCTCTGCCTCGATGGCTCCCTAACTGGACATTCTTTCACCCACTAGGTACTCACACATCCTTGCCAGCAGTTGGGTAGCAACTCTTTCTGTACAGGGCCAGACGATAAATGTGCTGGCTTCATGGGGGCCATCCAAGACCTCTGTTGGAACTGCTCCGCTCTGTCTTTGTAGCGGCAAATATCTGAATCAAGGGGAATAGTTCTCTTTCAAGCAACTGCATCTCCCCAAACAGGCAGCAGGTAGGGTTTGGCTGGGACAGTAAGTAGCTTTCAGATGCCTGCTCTATGTTAACATGCACTGGCCGACAGGGCTTGGCACTGAGGGCAGAATGCACACGTGGGAGCTGCCTTCTTCTCCTTCCATGCCATGAGCAACAGCCTGGCCACGGCCTTCAAGGCCCTGAAGGGTCAGAGTCTGCCAGGGTCCCGCCCCTGCTCTCTCTCCTTCCCTGCCATCGGGCCATGCTGACTTTCTTTGACCTCTTCCAAAGCTCTTTCCTGCCTGGAGGGTTTAACGGTCTGACCTTCTTGCAGTCCTCACTCTATCCCCCTGCCCCACTGCTCCCTAATTTGTCCACTTCCTAGTTTGCCTTCAAGTCGCAGGTTAAATGTCGTGTCTTCAAGGAGGCCTTTCCTGACCCCTCAAATAGGAAGGACCTGCACTTACACACCTCCGACATGTCCATGCAGGGGCATTCTCAACGATTGTTTTCAGTAGCTACTAGTGTCATATCCCTGGCCTCTCTGGTCTCCCTGGCTCACTGCTGGTTTCCTTGCAGCTAGCACAGTGCCGGGCACACAGCAGGCATCCACGGTCTGGGAACGGGTGACCTGGTGTGACCCGGCAGCCAAGTTGCACCGCCTTCTGTCTGGTTCTCTGTGTGAGTGAGAGCACGAAGCTGATTTATTCTGCAGGCGAGGGCAGTGGGGTTTTCACACCATCCCGGCTGCCTATCCATCATCTTATTTTAAGCACATTACTTTTCTCCAAAAAGAAAAGAGGAGGCAATTAGGTCTATATCCCTCACTTGTTTAATATTTCACTTTCCCTCGGGGCATTCCCTTCAAGTGGAGATCACGCTCATGAATATTAAATGTCTCTTCCAGCCCAATATAGTCCCCAAGAAAGAACGTAGAGCCAGGACCTACTGAAAGGCCCACAGGGACACTTGGCCCCCGGGCCTCTCCCCTGTCCCCGGCTCCTAGGTCAGGACTGCAGAGAGGCACAGCCAGGCACAGGCATGCGCAGGCAGGCTTCTGGTCGCTTAAAATGCCACAAAGAAGCCCTTGTTCCTGGCTACCCAGATTCACCTGCCTTGGACGAGGGCTGCCTTTCAAAGGCACACATCAAAGTTTGATCCCTATTCCTCGAATTCAGGCAAGCTCCAAGGCCTCCGTGCCTGACCCCTCCCTGAGAGTCAGGAAGCCGCTGGGCCCATGGCTAGAATTGCTCCCTTCTGGCCTCAGAGGCCCTCCTGTTTCTTTTCATCCCAGCCCGGCCTCTCTGTGGGGTAGGCCTCCCGGGTTTCCAAAGGAGGTGGTAAACTGTGGTCTGAGGCTGAAGGCAGGCTTGATCCTAACCGGTGCTGACTCCAGGGTGTTTGAATGCATCCATCAGACCTCCCGGTAGAGGACTTCAGATCTTTGGTCCGGCCCGCATGGCAGCCTTCCACCCCATCGCCTCCTTTTCCTGCGCCTTTGTCCCCTTGCTGACCCCCTTTGACCCTCTGGGTTAAAGGAATTCCTTTCTCCTCCCCAAGCCCTCATTTCTTTTAAAATGCACAGTTTAAAAACAATAATGATCTGGGATTTAAATTCTAGAAGTCAGAGCTGAAAGGGCCCCTGGAGCTCCTCCAGCTCACCGCCATCCCTTTCTAGTCACTTTGTATAAGGTACTACCACGCACTGATGGCAGGGCCCAGTTTGGGACCATTTTTGCCAGAGATGGATTGGCACCTTTGCATCACTTGCAGTTGAGATGGGACTTGAGAAAAGGGACGATGAAGTGGCATGGACACGTGTTTTTGAATGTTCACTAACTGTCATGCATTGTGCTAAACACGCTACAGACCTTATTTCCTTCTTTCTCTCAACAGAGAGACGGTGGGTGAAAATGATGTCCATTTTTCAGAAGAGAAGGCTGAGACTCAGACGGAGGATGGGAGATGACCAAGGTGACCCAGAAGTAACCAATAGACACATTACACCCAACAGGTATTTGAGCTCAGGCTCCTGTCTCCAGCACATTCCCCTAAGTGACAGCTTCCCCTTATGCTAAGAAACAACACGGCTACTGTCACAGGAGGGCGAGCTGTTAAAAACGAAAATACAGCCCCAAACCCAGATCGGCCTTCTGTCGAGGGCACGGGCTCTGTGCAGTGGAACATTTATGGGGTGGTAATAACGGAAGGTTGTCGTTTTCATGACTCATGAAACAGGCACAGGAAGGACATGTGCATTCACTTTCGCTTCCTGCTGTGAGTCAATGGCACCAAAGCAGAAACATGGAAAAGGAGGCTCTCAAGAAGTTTTGGTTTTTTTCTTTTTTGGGGGGGAGGGGGGTTCCTCTGGATATTGACAAGGTCTTTAAAGGCAGGCAGATGGGATTTGAAGCCTCCTATGACTTAGCTGGCTGCGTTACTTAAGGCAATTCACTTCATCTCTCAGTGCCTCACTGGTCTCACCAGCCAAATGGGCATTATTATTCTGATTACACAGAGCTGCTGGGAGGCTGAATAAAATCAATTTAAAAGGGGGCTCTTAATACAAAGGCTGATACAGTTGGGTGCCTCATAAATACAGTGACTTCATGGGTAAGTGTGCAGGTCTGCCTAGGGACTGTGAATCGCACCTCTGCTATTTCTAGCTGTGAGACTTTGGGCAAGTTACTTAACCTCTCTGAACCTCAGTTTCTTTCCTCTACGAAACGGAAATAATATTATTTATCTAGGGTTCCTGGGAGGATTACTACAACTTGTTATTAATTATACTAATAACATTAATTATAGCAGTGGTAGCAAACACATACATAAGATTTACCAGGTATTGCTGTTTTTAAATGCTTTACCTATATAACCTCATTTCATTCTCAAACCAACTGTAAAAAGTAGAAACTATTACTAGCCCATTTTACTGATGAGAAGCCTGAGGCACAAATAAAAAGTGTCTGGGCCAGGCGTTTCACCCAGATCCACATGGGTGAATACCCATATCCATCTTAATCCATCATTAATCCTTAAGCCATAGGTCGTCATGCCAGTGCTAAGCATGCCACCTCTCCTAGCTGACAGCACCAGGATCACCTTCATCACCACCACGACCACTAGTATTTCTCTTTTCTTCTTTTAAAGGTCTGTCTTCCATCCAAGGGAAGCTTTATTTCAAGAAGGCATTTTGGCGAAAGTTACTATGCCTTCTACAGAGGGAGGGCTGAAGGAATACAGGCCAGGAGAAGTTTTATTTTGTTTTGTTTTAAAATTTTTCATTTTTTTGGTTAGGTGAGAGGTGGGTCATCTGTCCCAATTTCATGTTGTTAGAAAGAAAAATAACAATAACTGTGACTCCCAGCAGAGCCCACTCTTCCTCCCCCTCCCTCTCCCAGATGCTGTTTCCCTTTTAGTCACTGTTGATCTAAAGGCTCATCAGAACATTCACCAAGAAGAGGAGGCGATTCATCTTTTTGTTTTCCTTTCTGCACTTGGCTAGGATCAGGCCAGGCGGCCTGACAGAGGGGCCACGAGGCTGGGTGACCCGCGCCCCTCCCAGTGACTGCTGGGAGGCGAATGGATCCCTCCGCCTCTCCCTTATCTGCCTTGCAGATAACTGAGTTACTGGCCCCTGCAGTAGGACTGGGCAGGGGATGCTCTGTGAGGACCAAGACAATGTAATGCTAGTGGCAGGGAATGAGCAAGAAAAAGAGACAGCCAGTGAATGTGCACGTCTGGGAACGACAACACGGAGGTCCCTTTGCTTTGTTTTTTTAACTACACACCAGCGTCAGGCAGAACTGGAAACGCCCACGCCTGCAGGTGTTGGACAATCTGTGTCCGAGAGGAAAAGCAGCCTTCACAAAGAGAGAAACTGAGGCTCTGAGCTGCTAATGTGCCACACGCCCAGACTTCTGAGTCTAAATGGGGACCTGCACCCAGCTCTCCTGAAGGACACAGGACAGGAGGAGAGGGGCCCCCACCAGCACAGCTCCCCTCATGGACTAACTGTCGTCGCAGAAGGCAGCTCATTTCCAGCAGTGGCTCGAGATATGTTACTAAGTGTAACCCCTTTGGTGATGCTTCTCATTTTGTCCCACTAATTTGACCACTGCCTTCCCTCCTCCAGCTGCTATCAGCAGCCTGTCTGTAGCTCATGACGCAGTGCTTGGAGACAGAATCCCCACGCTGCTGAACAATGCCTCCAGCCAGTGCCTGCTGGGTGGGGGGCGTTATCATTTTACTGATACCACATTTTTTAACTGACATCTCAGGCCTGGTGTATGTTATATTTTAAAGGAAGGGGGGAGACGAGATAATTTCCACATTGCCGGGATATAGCATGCATTGCCCAAGAGGTCTTGTGGGTGGTATTCCTCTTAACAAGCAACTTACCATGTTGCAAGGGGGACGAGGGTCCTGGGGGTGGGAAAGTCGGACAGGGACATCCCAGGCTGTTGCATAATAACACATTGGCACCCTGGGAATACTCCTGGATGTGTGGGCTTCTGAAAAGTGAATGCAAACGCCACCATAAATCTGACACCCCCTCACATGGGTGGGGGTGGTACCAAATGGTCAGTGCCAAAAAATAGAAAAAGGAGAGAAAAAAGGAAGTCCCTCAGATGGGGAGGCAGAGTACACAGTAGAAAAAGCAAAGACTCTCCACTTCTCTGGAGAGAGGATCCCCTTCTCTATGAGCTGTGTGACCTCGGGCAAGTTAAGACATCACTGCAGATACCAGAGACCTCACATCGGTTCACATTATACAAAGGTGCATGACACCTCATGGGTATCAATAAGTAGTGGTTGTTGCTGATACACACAAACATACTCCCCAGCTCCCCCCCACACACACACACACTGAGAAAAGTAATAGTTTATGTGCGTCAAGCAGGTCTAACTTGCTAAGAATAGGGCTAAAACTCATAGTATCTTATGACAACAATTTTTGGTCAGGATTCTAAGTGACAACAGAAACCAACTTGGCTAACTTAAGCAAAACAAGCAAACAAGCAAACTCTGTTCAGAGAACATTGGATACTTATGGAAGACTCTCTGGGAAGGCTGGAGAGCTAGCCTTGCAGGCTCTGAAGCCCAATTCCGAGCTCAAGATTAGGTCCGATGGCTGGTCTTGTGAAGACATCTCAGAGCTGCTGTTACACACAGAACCTTCAGCCCTAATGCTGGATGCTGTTGTTGGTACTTTGGAAATGCAGGGGGTGTGGGCTGGTGTCTGATTGGGGGTCAGGAGGAGAGTGCAAGTCTTGTGCCCACACTCAGCTACAAGGGGGGCTGGGAGATGCTTGTGTTTTCAACTTTGGTCGTGGTGGTTGGACTCTGCCTCATTATCATTACAACAAAGAGCTCTTTTCTAAACCTAGGGAAGGGAGTCGAATAATAACTGTCTACAAATTGGTAAATAACTGCCACAGTTGAGTCCCAGGATTTTTACCATTTTCTGGATGAGAACATTGAAGCTTAGCCAAGGCCCCATGTCTAAACTATGGTATGAACTCAGCCAGTCTCACTCAAGCCTGTTCTGTGGGCCACTATCTTGACCTGACAAACGTAATGATGCGAACAACGTCCACCTTGGCAAAGCCTCCCACGCTCCAGCCCCCTTTCTCTGACTCATTAGAGCTGGATCTCTGGGGAGCCAAAGATGCATGTTGATTCTTGCGCTGCTTTTCGTTGAGGAAGATGGTTTTCTAGATTAAAGCTGTGGAGTTTGTCCTTGGAATATAGTTCCTGGGAGCTGAGATCTCTGGGTAGATTGATCCCTTTTCTTCTTGGGATGCCCTGTGTCTCTGTGAGTTTCTCTAATAGTAAATGGTGAGGGCGGGGGGCATAGTGGAGATCTTTCCTGTAGCACAAGCCACACTCAACATACAGGGACAGCAGGGAACCTTCCCTGGACACCACCCACACCCGACAGTTTTGTATGCCCTTCCATTATGTACCCCATGAATTGTCCTGCAGCACTATGTTCCCCATTCACACCGGGAGCCCCACAAGAACAAGAGCTACTGTTTTGCAAGTAGTTTACCACCATGAGCTCTGGAGTCAGGCTCTCTGGGTTTGAGTCCCCAGTTTTATCATTTAACTGCCTCTCATTTCACTTCCCCGTGCCTCAACTTCCTCTTTTGTAAAAGCAGGACACTAATGAAATTGTTGTGAGAGTCAGTTTATAATATGCTTGATATATAATAGAGACCTGATGCACAAAATTCGTGTAAGAGTAGGCCTTCCTTCTCTTGGCTGCTGGCACCAGCTTCCCTCTGGCACCCGGGACCCAGGCTTCCCTCCAGCACCCAGGACCCAGGCTTCCCTCTGGCCGCCAGCAAGCACTCGGAACCCGGGCTTCCCCACAGCCCCAGCTTCGTCCAGAAGGTCGTCCAGAAGGACGTCCAGTCTAATTAGCATATTATGCTTTTATTATTATAGATGTTCAATAAATATCATCCATCAGCAGCAGAATAGGTGGAATCTAGTAGAAAATGTCAGTATAAAAATGGATCCATTAGGGTCCAAGTCTGATTCTCTTACAAACTTTCTCATCATCACGCCTTTCCTCTGAAGCATTTCCGTTAACGCTGTGTGCAAATCATTGATTTAGTCCACACCAGCTATTTTGTCCAAAGTATAGGCGGGGAAGTGAGGCCCAAGGAGGTATGGCAAGCTGGGGCTGGACTCGCTGTCCAGTGCTATTTCTAGCAGAGGTTCCCAGGCCCCACCACTGTATGCTTACAATTCGGTTCTTTTTCTGAGAAATGATGAACCATGTCCTAATTTTCACTTCCTCTCTGCACCAGACTCCCACCACCAAGAGCATCAAAGACTCCAAATACATAGACCAGGGGTCAGCAGATGTGGTCTGTAAAGGGCTGGATAGTAAATAGTGTAGGCCTTTTGGCCCCTAGGTCTCTGTTGCAACCACCAAATTCTGCTGCTGTAGCAGGAAAGCACAGCAGACAATATATAAAGGAAGGGTGTGCTGTGTTCCAGTAAGGCTTTATTTACACATGTAAGCAGTGGGACGAGTTTGGCCCATGGAGGTATTGTGCAGACCCTTTCCATGGACAAGAAGTTCTCCTGTAAGGGCTACTTATTTTTGTTCATGGTTGCCTAGTGCTCAAGCAACACAGAACATGGATGTCAGAACCCAAGCATCCCTTCAGGGTACCATATCCTACCTTCCCACATCCTACCTTTCTCCCAGAAGCACTTGAATCACATGCCAACTTAGTGCAAGTAAAATAGGTAGCTACTTCCCAGCATGATCTGAGTCATATTGGGTGTCATGAGGATGACAGCAAAGGTGAGGGTTTGGTTAGGGCAGAGCTTGTGACTATGAGAAATAATAATCACACACCTTGAAAATCACACAACAGAAGAGCAGTCCAGGCTCTTAAAAACCACCTCACTCAGTCCTTTCAAGTTACAGAAGGTAAACTGAGGCCCAGGCTAAGGAAGCAATTTGGTCAGCATTATCCAGCAAGTTCTCACCACAGCTAGGACCAGAGCCTGGTTTTCTTCATTTTAGTCCAAGGCTCTTTCCACCCCACCACTCGGCTAATATCAGGCTTTTGTACAGACCGACAAATTGAAACCGATGGAGGAGAAGGAAAAAAACAAACCACCTTCTGCCATTTAAAAACCCAAGGTCTTGCCTAGAAACTCTCCTGTCCTCCCTCCCTCCACATCTTTCCTTCCTTCCATCCACAAGCAGTAGTGGGACCCCCCTATGGTGCTGCTGGGCCCCTACTTGGTGCCAAGGAGATAGTAGGTGCTCAATAAATGTGTGCTGCGACTGGAATAAAAGATAACTGATATTATTTAGCTCAGGGAGCTCACAATTTACCAGGAGAAGGTCTAAATGCACCGGAATGCACTGCAACTGTGAAGACCCCATGACATTTCCTCCCCTTTCCTCCTAGAAAATTGCCTTTCAGTGAGAAATCTTCCCAGCACTGTTTCCATTCCCCCCACAGCTGCCCCTGCCCTCCTCAGATAGAGCACCTCTGTCTTTTGTACTTGCAAATGATTTGTGATTAGTTTTCACCTCCAGCCCAGGGGATTAGCCTGGGGACCTTTGATCTTCAGGTATCGATTTGCATCTTAAAGGAAGTATGATCTCATCTGGGCCAGCTCAAAATTCCATCCCTGCCCCCCAACCCCTGTCTGTTTACCAGCCCCGGGCTGGCCAGGGCCTCCCAAGTGGGGCTGAAACAACAAGATCAGCCAGACTCCAAGAAGAGGCCTAGGGAAGGTGGGAAAAGGACCTTTGCTTTCTAAACACAGGCTGGTCTGCTGTTCCCTCTTTGAGTCAGAAAAATGCCGAAGATTGGGAATGCGTTGCGGGGAGAGGGTAGGGGGAAGGGGGCTGGTGGTCCCTGGATCCTAGAGGGAGGTTGTGTAGTCAAATGGACTGAGCACATGCCTAAGAATCAGACAAAATGAGGTCCAAGTCCTGGTTTTGTCTCAAATCACTCCCAACCTGTATGATTCTAGGCAAGGTTTATAATCTCTCTGGCTTTTGATGTTTCTCATCTCTACAGTAGGAATAAAAGCCTTAAAAATCTATACTACTAACCATCCTGGACAGCTGGTGTGAAGAAGAGCAATACTGTGTGTAAGGTGAGGTTAGGTCAACAGAGTACCCAGTCACCTCTTTCCTCTATGAGAACTTAAGCTACCCAGGGCAGGGATGTACTTGCCCTTTGTTTCCATTGCTGTATTTCCTGGTGCCTAAAACAGTGCCTGGCCCATAGGAGGCACTCAATACATATTTGCAATATAAGGGAGTGACACTTCATTCAGTCACAACTATTAGTGTTATTGTAATTGGTCAAGGATTCCTCACTGTTCGTCCCTAGCCAGGCCCAGGGGAATGACAAAGACTTACCAATGCAATTGAAGGAAACTTCCTGTTGGCAGAACAGGGAGCAGCCATCACCATTGATCTTATTCATGTCATCGCATTCTTCACCTTGGCCTCTGCAGAACACATAGGAGAGAAAGGGATCTCATCAGCTTCAAAATGACAGCAGGATGTGGATGTGGCAAAGTCCCCTGCAACCCAGGCCTCAGGCAAGTCCCCTTCCCTGTGTAAGCCTCTGTTTCTTCATCATCAAGATGAGATGCTTAAAAGGTGTACCTCTGTCGGACCCCATGCCATTTGGCTTATTTTTTTGTTTCTGATGACAACAGAATTTCTGTTTCAAACACATTCTCTGAGATCTCAATCAGCTAAGTCAGCAAGTCTTATGGGAGTAAGATATGGATGAACGAACGAACAAATGAATGAACAGACCTTGCTGCACTGTGTCCAGAAAATGTCACTGCCACTTTAAAACGATGGATTTAAAGAACATTTTGGCATTTCTAAAATATAAATGCTGTCTTCACTATGCCCTGTGTCCCCCCTCTCCCCACTTTCTCAATGCTCTTAAAGGTCAAGATTTTTTTTTTCCCTTCACATGCTCAGGCTGGGTTTTCCTTTTATCAGCCTTCTCCATAGGTGTGTTGTTTGCTGGCATCAAGAATGCCTAGGCCTGTGGAACTAACTGTGCTTCTAGGAAATAAAAATGCCTCCTCTTGTTTATTTTAGGAATTATTTTCACCACCTGAGGATGATTCTGCAGAGGTTAGGATGGAAAGAAAATGAGCAATGCTCTTGGAATTGGACCTAGGAGAAAAGGGAGGAATAATAACGAAGAGATTCAATGAACTGGAGAAATAAAAACAGAAAGATTCAATGAACTGCTGATTAAAAAAAAAAAAAATTCCCATCCTCTGAGAAATAGAAATCTTGGGTTTTGATCCCCATGGTCAAAACTGGCTGTGTGATCTCCAACAAGTCACTGGATCTCTCTGTCTGATCCTTCTATCTTGGACAATGTAAACCAATGAACATGCAAAATAACTGAAAATGCTCTGGCTCAGTCACAGTCGCTATGTTTCGAGTCCTTAGTAGCTGGATGTAGCTAGTGGTTACTGTGTTGGACAGCACAGAAGAGATTTCCATCATTGCAAAAAAAGCCACTGGAAGGTGCTATTCTAGATCTCACTGATTCAAATGGAGGTAATTATACCTACTCCTTAGAGTGCGTGTAAGAATGAGATGTGATGGCAAGTGACTGGCACGGTGTGTGACACACAGTAAATGCTCAGGGGATCACAGCCCGTTCCCACTCTGTCCTGGGAGGTCTCTGCAAAGTGTGTGGCAGCTGTCCCTTCCTCCCTCCCTGGAGACCAGCTGGGCCCCATCACAGCATGAAGGAGTCCTCAGACTTCTGCCTTCACTGGGGCAATTAATACTGGGAAATGTTTGTTGCTTTTAAGAGGTGTCAGCGTAGCAGGATGGTGCCTTGCAATCAATCCCGAAGATGGCCAGGGCATTGCACTGATTTCCAAAGAGCTCTCCCCTGTCTGCACACCCAGGAGCAAAGAAGCAGCCCAAATCCCAAGCCGGGCCCCTGTTCCAATCTCCGCCACGGAGTCTCACTCGGTGGAAAACGGGGATGGCCTTGTGCTCCTTAGCTATTTCATGGGTTATCTGGGGAGAGATTTTTTTTTTTAAACCTGGGCTGGGTTCCCTAAGCCACAAAGAATACTTCTCAACCGCCTTCCCTCACCACCCAAACAGTGTGTTCTATTGGTTTAAGCATAAAATTAGGGTCACCACAAATATCTTCTAGGCATGAAAGATCTATCATTAGATAGAGAAGTTCTGAAAAACCTTCCCTGACCTCACAGGCCGGAGTGGGAGGCTGTCTTCTCTGTGACCAACGACACCAGGCTCAATCTATCACAGCGCTTGTCACACTGCCTGCCCTGTCCTGTCACTTGAGAGGCCCCTATCCTTGGCTTTAAGATGCCAAAGGAAGTGCAGTCTTTGTCCTCCTAGCACCCCGATGCCTGGCACTGTGACTTGGCCATAGCAGAACGCATGTAGCTACTCCTTTACATGTTAGTTTGGCACAATTGTTGGTCACGCAACAAGGCAACGGTGAATCCACATGAAAGCCTGGGCCCTGGTTCATGTCTTGGTTCTGCTCCTTACTGGCCCTATAAGGCTGAGAAAACCACTTCAATCTTTGTGTGTTAGTCGTCTCTTCCGTAAAGTATAGTAAAAGGATCTATGTAATACAGTTGTTGGAAGAACCCAAGGAGATGGCTAAGTAGCACAGTGCCTCGTGCATAGTAGAGGCTCAGCTAATGTTTATGAATATTATTATCACTGTCGTAATATTCATCCAGTGTTTTCAACCATTTTCTTACACACACACACAGAGCAAATAACATGTATCATCCCCTGAAAAATCCCATTAGTTAAGATGCCATCCCTCCTTTACTTCAAAGTTGTGGTTTTTGTGTGTTTGTTGGTTTTGCTTACGACACTGTTCATATTCACTAATTCTGTTCAGTTTCTACAAAACCTGTCAACAATTACTAGGTAACTGCAGGTAACTCAACACGTACTTGATGTCTATGCAGGATACCAATTCTAGGTGAAAACACTAAAAAATGCTGTTAAGAATATTCTTTAAATGAATACTAACAACAATCCATTTCTAGATCAGCTGGAAGAACGCCATTGTTTGCAGTGTTTGACCAATGCGTCTATAGCGGGCTCTGAAATGGAGAGACTGAGTTGGACATCTGATTCCACATCAAGTGGGTTTCCTTTTTTATTCTTTGTGCTAAATTAGAAAATCCCAAATCACAATTATGGGTTTGCAGCAGCAAAGACCGCAAGTGTTTGCTGGAGATTCTGGATCTGCTGCTCTATCCTGGACCCACAAATGATGGGGCACTTTCCCCGGGGACCGCCTTGCGCAGCTGCTCAGTGTTCCACTGGACAGCATGTGCACCAGAGCTGGAGGCTGATGTCTTAAGACGGGAGAGAACAGCGATGGCTCCCCCGCCCTATTTTAGTGCATCAAGCACTGGAACCCATATCTTCATGCCTGGTGGTTGCATCTGGGTGTGGACCTTAAATACATCCTCTGACACATGTGGAGCTTTATCCTCTACACTTAAAGAGTCCAATTCTTGGCAATCAGGCGGTCTCCACCTTAATTCAATACCAAAGACTCCTTATATCCATAGATATTCCCTGAGACATAGCACTCAGCAAACCACTGGAAATCGTGTAAAGCAGTGGTTCTCAACTTTGGCTTCACATTAGAATCACCAGAGGGATTCTAATTTCTTTGTTACTAATGATGAGGCCCAGAAATCAGGACTTTAACAAGATTCCCAGGTGATTCTAATGTGCAGCCAAGGTTGAGAACCACTGGTTAAAGAATCACTACTGGCCTTATCAGTGTCAACATTTGTTTTAAAATGTCATCCCTTCTTTCAAAAACTTGAATTAGCATCTTCCTTGTGACAGCCAGTACGCTTCAGTGTGTTGAGCTGTGTGGGGCACAAAATCTTGCTCACATGAGCATCTTTTTGCACATTAAGATGAAAAGGTGTACCTCACTGCCCGCCTCTGATCTTATTCACAGCATTCACTATTTCCTTCAATGCTGCCCTAGGCCCTTGCTGGCCAATAACTGAGGTCTGTGTGGAGGGCTATTCATGTGCAAACTCTTTACTTGCATAACTGTGTCAATCTTGCTGTGCTCCAAGCTGGTCCTTTCATCCTGCTGCAGGTTTCCAGTTCACATTACATACTATGAAATCCTCAGTGCCAAATTCAATTGCTCTGCCCCTCCAGCACTGGTGTCAATGATGAACTGAAGGAAATCGCCATCCAGCGCTTCTCTTTCGTGTGTGTGCTACGCCTATGAGGGGATGCACGTTCTGCACATCAGTGGCTTCATTCAACTGTGAAATAAATTCTTTACAGCCCCTCCCCCTGCAGAAACAGTCATTGCAGTTGCATGTCGCACAGATATTATGGGACACCCAGCAGTGCCATTTAATGAAGGAATTTTGCCGATAGCTTGTTTTGCCATCTCCACACATAATGTGTATCATTACATCTGCCAATAG
>NW_006297145.1:1354078-1416181 GCF_000327345.1 Myotis davidii | reverse complement strand
GGGGACCGAGCCTGTAACCAGGGCATGTGCCCTGACTGGGAATCAAACGATGACCTCTTGGTTCATACGTCAATGCTCAACCACTGAGCTATGCTGGCTGGGCATATTTGCCAATACTTTTAAGAGTATTAGCAAGAGTGTGACTTGCAACTAGGTTAGTAATAGAAAATACAATTTTACCAGTAAGGAAGTTAATTGTCAATGCTTTTTGGTCTCTTCTCCACTCCTAGAGACAAACCTATTTGATTTTGTGCCAGAAAAACATTTTTTTGGTACTTTTTCTGAAGGAAAAAACTCAAAGGTTTACTTTTTTAAAAACAATGCAAAAGTCTTGATAGCTTCCTGCCCCTATTTTGTGGTTGCATAACATCTTGCCCCATGGACAAGGGCAAGGATGGCCTGATATCCAATTAAATCTATGTTTTAGACATCCAGCTTTGTATTTTCTGATCACACTTTTCCTCTTTGGCTGCTGGTGGGGAATCTTTACACTTACTACTTTGCCTCCATGTACTCGGTACATATGCTCACATTCAATATTCACTCTGGAGTACTGTCCCGGATTTATAGTTTCAACATTACAGTGAGTTGGAATATTTTGGTATTTTGCGGGGCCTTTGACCCCTTTTGTAAAGTGTTGATATAATACAATGCAACAGAATAACAAATAAAATATGCAATTTTAACAGATGTAACTGGTAACCAGCAAAAAATGTAAAAGTGCTTTGACCCAGATGCACTGTGACCTGCTAGCTCAATGTGGGTTGGGATGGGAGAGAACATAAGAATCCATGTGGCATGCATCTGTCCACTAAGGACAAGAGCATACTGGTAGTCAGTGCATGATGGACGCGCTGTCAAAATTACAGATCAATTGCATACTTGAGAAATGTATGTGCTCCAAAACGTATCATTATTTTTCTTCTGAGAGTAGCAAACCGCTGCAGACAAGCGGATAGGCTGCTGGGGATCGAAGCTAACTCGCAGCTCACACATAGAAGAGCACCTGTAAGTTCTTCTGTTCAGTATCCTGAGCATTTCTGGGCCTAATGAGCACCACCCTTCCCCTTTCTTTAGTGAGATCTACTTACTTCTGGATGATGCCGTCGCCACAGTACCCACTTCCATGGGTGTATACAGCAGCAGGCGATGGCTCGCCTTCCTCACCTCCGGAAATGGTGATGACCCAGTACTGGTACACACTGCCAAGACTGAGGTCCCTGGAAAATGCACAGACGACGATGAGCTATACAGACACAGTGTGGGGAGGGGGACAGATAACACTGACCCCCCGTGCGTACATTCTAATTCTTGCTTATATTTGAAATACATGCACATTCCGTTATTCAGTATTTTTTATTGTCTGCTGTGGTGAAGGCATTCTTCCACTCATGATGGGTTACACTAAAATGCACAGCAACAACAATGAGCACCAGTGGACAGATGCCCATGAATATTACTAGATATTTTTTGTTGTTGAGCTAACCTTTACAATAACCCTGGTGGGTAAGAATCAGAGGATGTGTATAATGAACATGTGGGAAACTGCCATCCAGGAAAAGTCAATGGGATAAGCAAAGGCCTACAGAGGCGGGAAAAGACAATGCCAGAGGTGGGCATTGTCTGATCCTTCTGCACTATTTTGAGATATGAGCAGAAACCCATTACAGGCACGTCAGTCCTTTCCTTATAATTCTCTCCCTCCTGCCTCCCTATGTCGCTCACTCCTGACCAAAATAATAACGATAATCACAGCATCCATTAATGGAATGTGAGGCCTGGGGCTAAGCGCTTTCCACATATTTTCTCATTTGAGAATCAAAACCACCTTGTATGTGCTGTAGTATTTTCATCTTCATTTTACATATAAATGATGAATCTGAGGCAGAGAGAGGTTAGGCATCCCACTTACAAGCACATGTCATTACATGACATCTGTGTTCTGCTTCTGCAATCCCTAGCTCAGGCCTGTTTGAATAATCTCATCCCTTGCAAGGAGGGATCCCAACTAGGCACTGGCATTCCAAGCACTGGTTCCTGCCAGCTTTCCAACTGCCCTCCATTGCATCTCTCCTCTGTTCTCAATGCCTCCTAGTTCAAGGCCTATTTTGACGTCCTCATACTCACCCTCACACCAGATCACCTCCCTCCCTTAGTTAGCCCTTGAGACTTCTGCTTGAATTCATCCTGCCATCAAAAGATCCTGGCGACTGTCAGGTATCCTCTGAGGCACAGACATATTGACATCAATTCCACATGAACAAATCCCCATCCCCATCTCCTCCTCCACCACTGTCAAAGGAAGATGTTATTCCTTTCTTTCATTTCCCTCAGCATCAATTATTTACTTATTAAAAATAATGTGCCATGGGGGGAAACCAACACACAAAATGATAATAAAGAGAATGCCTATCAGATTCCAGAGTTGGGGGGGATTTCATAAACAAGAAGGCCATGTTAAAAAATCTCAAGTTCTCCTGCCCATCTGTTGTTTCAGCTGTTGTTAGGGTTGGAGCTGCTTGGATAAGGCCAGTGAGATAACAGGTGTAGGGGAAATGGATGGACAATGTCTCCTGACTCACAACACAACAACGATGAGCTGGAGTGTATGAGCATCAAAACCTGTGGTGAGGAACATAGTCTTCCTAAGAATGTTGAGCTTATCACCTGAAAGAGAACTTGTGCTAGCAGTGCTGGAGCAGACAGTAATATTGTGGGTAGACCAGAAGTCCCTGAGGATTCCATTAGTATTCTGTCAATGAAGACTAAGCAGGTGCAATGCATAATAGGCTCTATCCACAGAGCCAAACCTGCTGGTAGTGGTTCTCACCTTTGGGTCACGACCCCTTTGGCGGTCGAACGACCCTTTCACAGGTGTCACCTAAGCCCATCCTGCATATCAGATATTTACATTACGATTCATAACAGTAGCAACATTACAGTTATGATGTAGTAACAAAAATAATTTTATGTTTGGGTCACAACATGAGGAACTGTATTTAAAGGGCCAGAGGTTGAGAACCACTGCTCTAAAATATGGAGGCCCGTTTTATATTAAGCAAATATAACCATGTTACGGTATACATTTTCTTTGTGCTACATCTCAGGCCACTGGGGGCACATGGTCACTCTCTGAAGCAAATGGGACCCTTCTGTGAAAATGGGACATGTGAGTGTGAAAAGCACTTCTCGACACTGTGTTTTGCATTTGGAGGTGGGTGTCACAGATGATTCATGGCTGATAATATTTAAGACACTGCAATAACATTTGTTAATGTCTTCCTCCTCCCCTCTTCCTCCTCCTTCTCAATAAATACGACTCTCAGGCAGGCGAATGTGTGTCCATCCTCACTTCATCATCTACTCCTGTGTCACAGGCAGGAGTTTCACTGCTCCGAGCCTACTTCACATTAGTCATAGTGTTTTCTTACGGACTGACTATGAGAACACATATAAAGCACATATGTGCTCTGCCTATGATAAAGTTAACATATGTTAACCCATGACTGTTAATTAACCACATTCTCATTCACTGGAGTTCTGCTGTATTTTCTTTACTAGATGGGATGGATGGAAAGGTACCTACCTACCTATAACCTTGGTTATTAGGTAAACCCATGAAGATGGGGCTATCATCTATCACGTTTCATAGTTTGATGGACAGTCTGTCATGTCATTTGGCTAGAACACCCTCAGTGCCTGCCTGCAGCTAGCTTTCTCTTCAGGTGGTGATTTCAACATCTGAAAATTCTGGATCCCAGGTTTGTCAAATTTTTCCCTGGGCCAAAATCTGTCTCCCAGTAACTTCCATCCACTGTCCTCCTCCTTACCCACTAGCATTACATGGCACACGTGGCTGGTAGAGAAACCTGAATAACCCTCCTTCTTCCAACAGCGCACACATGGCTCATGTTTCACTATCTCACAGAAGCCTGGAGTTGTTTTCAGAGAGGAACACAGAAGCCTAGGCCACTCCCTTCATAAAAAGGTAGGGAGGGGGTATCAGGGTACAACTTATTGAAGAGATTATGTTCTCCCACTGAAGAAGTCTTGTGAGAAAATGACATTTTCTCCAAGTTAAGTCAAAATGATCTCTTCCCAGCCACACACCCTTCCTCACACAACCCATGGACATAGACAATAGGATGGTGAAATCCTGGAGGGGGGGAAGCGGGGGAGAGCTAGAAGAAGTCAATGTGGGGGAAAAGGGGGACATGTAATACTTTCAACAATAAAGATTTAAAAAAAAAGTCAAAATGAATGCTGGACAAGGTCTCTTTTCTCAGGGATCCAGGTAGAAAAGAATTTTCTCAGGACCAGCTCATGGCTTCTGAAGGCTTTACTGGAGGTTAGGATCTATTTCATAGTTGGTTTAAAAGTAGGACATTTATTTCAAGTTCTTTCTTTCAGCTGCTCCTAAAACCATCTGGAAAGTCTTACACTGTCACTCGAACTCCATTCCCTCCATGCCTCCCACGCCTAGGCAGACCCCAGGCCTTGTCAATTCTTCCTATCTACAGCTTCTACTCGTATGTCATCCCCTCTGCATCCCGGCCGCCTCCAACATGGCAACCTTGATGGCTGCAGCGGCTACTGGCTTGCCCTCCTGCCTCGATGGCTCCCTTTGCTGGTCTTGCCAACACCATGAAAATATCTTGATCCAAAGCCACCCTCCAACCCCAAATCTTCTCATTTGGTGATGGGATCAGCAAGCCGGAAACCCTGCCAGTACTATGTTTGGAGATAAAATTTTACCACTTCACCTGAACCATGATTATTTTTATCACTTCTGATTTCTTTCACAGGATTCGGAGTGCCATTTTAAACTTACTGCATGAACATGCCACACTTTATTTGGCCATTCGTCTCTTGATAGATACCTAGGTTGTTTCTATTACTGCTATCATTATCATTTAATCATTTGGGTTGTGACTCTTATTGTTTTGTTTATGCTGCTTTATAGAATAGAATTTTAAATCATTTCCTTCATGATTTGTGCTTTTCATGTCTTGTTGAATAAATGTTTCTTCACTTGAAGGTCATAAAATAGTCTCCTCTATTTCCTTTGAATAGTTTTAAGGTTTTTATTTTCACATGTATGGCTTCAATAATGTGCAATGTAGTTTTTAAAATGATGTAAGTTAGGACTATTCCCTCCCCTTCCCCCCCTCCAAATACGGATGGACCATTTGGCCAGCATTATGTCTGGAGTACTTAATTCTTTCACTACCGAGTTTTAACGCCTCCCTCGCCATATGTCACTCAGGATTTAGACAGGTTTTCTTTATGGCTCATCTTCGTTCATCGGTCAATTTTTTTTTAAAATCATATCCTTCACAGTCTATTTTAACTTCCATATTTTTACAGAAGTCGAAGTCTTGATTTATACTACAGATCTATGCTAAGGAGACCTCTTTGCTCTTTCATGTGAATTTTAAGTTTCATTTTTAAACTGCCTGTTAAGATTATGATTCCAATTTCATTGACTTTATTGATGTATTTGAAGAGAAAAGAGATCTTTGTCCCACTGCATGCTCCCATTTACACACACAGTTTATTTTTTTATTTATTTTGGTCATCATTTACGGTTCCAGTAAAGTTTAAAGCTTTCTTCATAAAACTTGTGATGATTTTTTTATTAGGAAATATATTCCTAACTCTAAGCATTTTATAGATGTCAGTGCTGTTGTAAATGGTAGCTTGAATCTGTCTACGGATCTAGCTATCTGCACACATGCATACATGTACAGATATATATTTGTACTATCATATTTTGGGGCTGATAAAAGTAATTGAGTTTTATAAATGGATATTCTATTTAGAAGTCCTCATAGACTGTTTTATTAGGTCTAAGAATTGGTTGATTTTTATTACTGTTACTATGTAGTCTGTTACAGAGGAGAAGAATGATAGTTTCTTTTCAATTCTCATATTTTTTGTTTATATTTCTTGTCCACCCAGTTGCCAAGACTCATGGCACTGCATCAATAAAATGTGAGGTGCGGAGCGCTTACCTGCCTAGTTTCTCAGTTCCGTTTTACTTCTTGCCCCTGGCAACATGTTTTTCTGATCTCATCTATGCATTTGAAAGGATGCTAGTTACATCAGTTATGGTTGATCTAGAACTTCCCAATAGATGTTAGTATTGGAAATATTTGTAGGTTAGTCCACCAAATTGTACGTACTATGTTTAATATAAACCTGACAGGTAGAAATCATTTGCATGGTGTTGAGGGTAGTTTAGTAATCTGCCCAAGGTCATGGAGATATTAGCTATAAAGCAGAATATAAACCATGCAGTTTCACGCTAGAACCCTTGACCTTTCCATGACACTGAGCTGACTCCTCAGATACGCACACAGAATTGAAAAACTGTGGGGAGAAGGCAAGTGCCCCTTCATAGCCCTAAAGTCTTTTAGGAAGCTGCTACTCCAACTAAATTGTATTTTATTTCTTATGTAGCATTTTAGAGAAAAACAGCTTCAGTTCTAACATATCTTTAGGATGACCTTTTTCCTCAGTTGAGAAGTGACAGTGCATTATCACACTTGCTTTATTATTTTTCTAACCATCAAGATCACCCATGCCTGTGTTAACCACTTAGAGCACGATGTGAAAAAACATAAAATAAAGCAAAATTGTCACAAATTCCATCGCCTTGTGGCTATTACCAAGAATATTCTGGCCACCCATCCATTCATGTATAATTTTATGTACAAACATGCTCACATGCAATTTTCCATCAATATAAAATCACAAACCTGTTCCTATAACCTCATTTTTAGAGTACGTGGGGAAAAAAAAGAGTACATGTAGAATCATTAAATCCAGCTCGTTTGCTCTATGCTACCTAATTATATTGATGGCTTTGACCACTTTTTCAAATCCTGGATAAATATATGTATCTCATTTCATTCGTTCATCCATTCATTCACCCAAATAGCATTCACCGAGTCATCCCAGCTTCTCTTGGGTTTCTGGGACTCGGTGTGCCACAAAATATGGTCCTGCCTTTCGGATGCTCATAGGTTTGTGGGGAAGAAAAATGCTTGGCAATGGATGGCTTTGGCACAGTCAACGAGGGTAGGGGCTGTGGGAGCCTGGGACCTGGGCTGAGGAGGTGACTCTGAGAAGTGGCCTGACTTGAGAAACCTAAGGAGAAGCCAAGTCATTAGAAGGAGAAGGGAACAGGTTTGCATGGCAAGGACATCGTCGTGTTTGTTTCCCAGAAAACCATTTTGGTGGCAGCAGAGATACCTGGTTTAGGGGGAAAGGTGGACCAAATATACCTCGTGGGCTGGAAGATGCAGGAATGAACTGAGTGCCTGCTGCGTTTTGGCACTAGGCTAGATGTTTTCATATTCCATTTCATTTACAGAGATCTAAAACTTACAACAAAATAGCCTTCCCCGCTGAGGGACTCTGGAGTCCTGTTGTTTTCTCAAAAGGATTTAATTCTTACCATTCATACATTAAGATTAACTACACCCGGTTTTCCTGCATGTGATAAGGATATTCTCAATTGCAACTTCATCTGTGGATCACCCTGAATTCTTTTATTTTTTTCTCTCTATTCATGTGGTGCTTTAAAATGTTTTTTCTTTATTCAACCCAAATTCTTAAGAGAACACTTTACTTCTGTTTCAGACTGAGAGGTACTCTGGTCTCAATTTTCATTGAAGGAGGGTGGCTGTGAAGCACTTGGATGCGCCTTTGGGGAGGACTTTCTGGCATTGCTATGGATGCCACCTGGACCACGAGTCAAGGAAAATGTTTATAGTTCTCCCATTAAATTGGGTTGTGATTTGGGATCAATCAGTTCTTCTCTCTGGACCTCGCTTTCCTTGTGCCATTAAAATATTTATTTATTTAATTTCTTTCTCTATTGATTAAGGTATTAAAATATTTTTTCATACACAAGGTGTTCCCACAAAATGTTGGCTGTCATTAATTTCAATGGGTTGAATCTGAAAAGAAAGAAACATCATTTAAGCTATCAGCTATTCAAATGGGTATACATTTTTGGAGGACACCCTATGTATATATGGAGTTTCGGGTAAGAGTCATCCCAAAGATGAAGAAGATACCATCGTTGGTCTCAAACAGTTAAAGGCACACAGCAGGATAAGTCAAATGCAGCATGGTTGTAAAACAGGGTAGAGTTTGAAGAGCTCCAAAAGAGAGGAGGACCAAAGAGAGCTTAGAAGGATGAGAAAGGCTTAGGGAGAGTTCTGACACCTGGATTAGGTTGATTCCTGTAGAAACAGGTGTCTTTAGCACCCCATACTTCATTAAAAAACTCAGCGTACTTAGCTGCAATTAGATGCTGAATGTCTGATCTTCTCTGATGTATGTTAAGTGCTTCAAGGACAGAGAACACGTCTGCCTTTCTTTGCTATGTATCTGTGCCTAGCACAGTGCCTGACAGACATAGAATAGGTTTCCAACAATATCTGTTGAATGGATTAAAGTTTGAGGCAGTGAACATGGGAAAATGTCCAAAGACATAAATTGCATGTATGGCATTCTGAGCAGTAGGAACAGCTCAAAACAGGACACAGGTAAACCTTTTTAGATGAAGAAAGTCCAATTAGACTGAACATCAGGAGGAGCCAAAAGAAGTGCTAAAGTTTTCCTAGATGGTCGGGTTAGAGTGTGCATAGATGTCAGAAGGCTCTGAGGTAAGATGCTGAGTCCCCGAGTGATGGAGAGCCACTGTTGTAAAAGCAGGGCACCAGACACAATGACTTCCTAAGGCCCCCACTCCTCCTCCAGTAGTAGAAATCACAATTACATGTGCTACAGTGGCTAAGATACTGAACCAGCACCACGTCTTCAGACAGGCTGGGCTCCCCCGACTCCCAGAGATCCCTCCTTCCAGGTCCCCCATCCAGCAGACAGCAGCGCTTTCCACCACACATACTTCTTTAGTAAAGAAAGCTGTGATGTTGAGGTATCGTTGCCACAAAAGAATCCTGGGGAAAATGAACTATGGTCTTGCAATACCCATCTGCTTATTCCTTCTGGTGACCACTATGAGCTCCAACTCATGGTCTGGATTAAATGGATGAAGAATGGGATGACAGGGATCTGAGACTCCTCTGGGCATTCGGATCTCTCCCAATGGGAGGGGGGTCCAGCCCTCTTCACACAGGTAACACAAAACTCTTTGCACACGGGCAATGCTGCCCTCATTCTGTGCGAGGCTTAGGCAGGAGCAAATGTATACATGCGACTGATTAATTCCAGCAGCCTTTGACGGAGTTGTCCAAAGATTTGCGCTGGTACCAATTTAAAACACAGTAGCAAATTTAATGAAACTAACAGTTTGCAGCCAAGGCCTTTGTTATTTTGTTTTAATCATCTTTTACCACCAATTGAAATGATTTTCTACTTTCTTGGTGCAATGAAATAAAATACCAGGGAAAGAATGGAGGGACAATGTGGAAATTATAAAAAAAAAAAAATCCAGAGCTTCAAATCCAGGGATAAGGTAACAGCTGAGACTTAACTGGCTGTGGAGTCCGGCAGAGATTGGAAGGAAAGACATTTCCCAGTTTGGGGGAAACGCCACACCTGGAGAGCATTAAGGGAAGGAGAGCGGAAAAGATCTACAAGGGACTCTTGTTTTTCCTGAATGCAACCAAAGGCGATGTGTGACAGCTTCCCCAAACACCCCTGCTGGTGATGGACAGGTCTCTTGACTACAGAGCAGGGGCTTGTGACTAGCTGACCGGTCGCCACGGCCTCTGGGAGCCCAAACGCTGTATCCCATTGGAGGTAAACAAGGCATGCGGCACAGTGTGAAAATCGAGGCCAATTGGGGGCCAGCAAGTCCGGTGCTGGGACCCAGTGACAGCTGGTGATTGAGCGGCACTAACTGAACACAGTTGTTGAGACCAGGGGCCAGTGGGGAAAGCAATCTCCTTTCTCCTCCCTGTGGCCTCTCTGGGTGGCCAGCAATTTTATTACTGGCAAAGGGCGAGCCCAACAGCGTTTTCAAATTTGGCACCACATCTAAAACCATTGGGGGCTGGGCTTCTCTTTCTTCTCTCCCCTCTCCCCCCCCCACCATCCCCAGGAATGAATGCTTTGGGTTCGGTGAAAGCCGGAGTGCAGTTAGCAAACTCCATTTCCCCTCAAATTTGAAACCCATGTGCACTTGGGGAAAATGTAATCCTTATGTTTCTGATTCATTTACACTTAACTCATCAAAACGCTATTTTGTAAGAGCTATTTGATGTCTGCGAGGTCTTCTGAGCTCTTTTGTAAGCTTTGCTTCTTAGAAGCAGGAAGTCACGTTTTTGACGGGAGGGAGAACTTGAACCTAAAAGGTTGAGTTTGTTTTGAAATGAGGGCTCTCGGAGGGTCACGTGGACCTTGAGCTTGGCCAAATGTGTGCTCTCATTTCCTATACCAGCCCCCTCCCCAGCAACAGCTGCCATGACGTTACTGATGTCAGCTCTCTGCGATTGTACTCGGAGCTTCCAACAGAGACTTCTCCGAATTCAAACCTGAGTTCCAAGGCCTGGCCACGCTCCAGCACTTGGTTCTGTGGGGGAAGGAGCACTTGGGTGGGGAGTCAGGAACCCCAGGTTCAATGACCTGTTCTGCCATTAAAGGGCTGTGTGGCTCTGAGGAAGTGGCCTCCCCTCTCTGGGCTTCAATGCTCCTTCCAGATCTGAGAGTTTTTCCCTTTAATTCCTAGAAAGTAGGAAGTTGGAGCACCTCATAAAGGAGCTTCTGGAGACAGAGTTTGTATTCAAGGAGCTGAGCTCAACAAGAAAACATGAACATGAAGAAACAGAGCTCAATGGCTTCAGGTATCACTCATCCCAAGTTTCTCATCATGGGATGGATACCGGACATGGAGAAAGGGAATAATTGCTACAAGTCATAGAAAATTAAAGTCAAAGTCCAGCTTTCCTGGTATTTTTGACGAACATCCTTGGTGGAAATTTCCAAACCTTTCAGTTTATAGGATATTGAAACCGGAGCAAAGAAAACCCTCCTTCCCACCTTGACAACAAGGCTGTGAAAGCGGCATTAGCATGGAAGGGGGACTGGCATTCCGCATGAGGCGCAGTGAGGTGGTGTCTGGCTTGTATTAAAGCCCATGAGTGAATGATTAATCCTGGGTAGAAAACAAAGCCTGTACCTTGTAACGTTATAGGTATTAGTGCCATGGAAGATTAACCCCGCGATGCCCCGAGGGACCTTTGCAGAATACTGGGCTATACTTTGAGCATGAGCGGATAAAGAAAACAAGTGGTCTCACAGGTCCTGTCTGCCCCCAACCCCAACACTCACACACCTTTGTACACATGCATTCATGTGCGCACACACCTCAAGCTTACCTCGACTGCTCCCACAGCTCCATGGAGGGAGGGAATGTTATGGTTTCAAGGGAAGTGTGATTGCGTGCCAGCCACTGACTCACAGGCTGCCGATGGCAAAACACTTCTGCACTCATCTTCTTCCTCTCATCTCAACCCAAACGTGCCTCTACCTTCACATTCTCAGTTTCAGGAATGCTGGTGACACAGGCATCTTCCACACCCCCTCACCTGCCCCTTCCCTCTGCTCAGGCATCAAGTATTTCCATCCCATTAGTCTGGCTCAGCCCCACTCCCTTCCCTCCATGCTCTCACCTGTACTACCCTTCACCAGCACCATCATCTCTTATCTCAGTTTTGGCAGCATTGTTTCACTTCTCTTGTGTGTGTGTGTGTGTGTGTGTGTGTGTGTGTGTGTGTGTGTGTGTATGTATATATGTATATATACATGTGAGTGGGGGGGAGGGATGGAGAGATAGAAACATCGACAAGATGAAGAGAAACATCATCCATCGGCTGCCTCCTGCACACCCACACGGGGGACTGAGTCAGCAACCCAGGCAGTGCCCTGACTGGGAATCCAATGGGTGATCTCTTGGTTCCTGGGTTGACACTCAACTGCTGAGCTACACCAGCCCGGCTCTCTTTTGTTCTTTTGATTTTCTGGTAACTAATCAATCTTAGAAGTTAAAGAAAAGCTTCAAATATACCAGGTATCATCTGTATCATCATGGATTTCTGCTAGCTATTGATCTGCCACAGAGTTTACTTATTCATTCATTCATTCATTTATTCATTCATTCAGGCATGCATGCATTTATTTACCTCCATTTATTGGCCACCTACTTGATGCCTGGCCTTGCCGGAGAAGCTGAGGATAAGGTGGCAGATACTACCTAGTCCCCACTTCTAATCAAAATGCCACTCAACCAGAAAAATGCAGCAATACGTTTGGAACGGTCACAAAGGGAGAGCTTGATAAGCCCTGAGAGAGAGAGAGCATGTCAGGGAGGAGCTCCGAGCTACCTGGTGTGCCTGGGAGGCTGGCTGTACAGGGGCCAGTCTCTGAGCACAGTTCAGACTTGTTGCCAGTGTGACATGGCACCTGCTGCCTCCACCCTTGCAGAATTAGACTCCCTCAGTGGTCTGAACGGAATGTCAGCCCTGGCAATGTCCCTTAGGGTCAGCTACCTGTGCCTTCCTGTTCCTGAAGGGGCGTTGGGCCCACCGAGGAGAGTCACAGGTCAGGGACACAGCAACATTTCAGAGCAGGCCTGGAATTCAGGTCTCCCGATCCAGGGCCAGCATTTTGGTGGGTTTCCTCCTTTTTTCCCCCCTTTGGTTCAACTGCAGCGATTAAAGTGCGATTTATCTTTTATTCCTTCTAACCCAACACCGAACCATAGCAACCCGGTTAGAGTTTCACGGGAAACAGTCTCACATGTGTGTCTGTGCGTGTCCGTGTGTTTGCCTTTCACACATACTCTCCAGCCTGGCCCTGGCCAGGAATAAGCCGCATGAAAACCAAACAGAAAGAATCATAAACACTTAAATCTGCAGAGTTCCCCAGACAGCATCACATCCTCACAAGTCCGTGATCTGATTACAGTTGTTCAGGGCACCCCTTGTGAGACTGTATAGAAAGGCATCAGCACCCACTTTTCTCAGGGGAAGGAGTTGAGGCTCACACTATGGAGGCACCCGGTTAGGGTCCTACTGCAAGGCAGTTGTGTGCTGGCCTGGGAGCCAGATTTCTGATTCAGAAATCAGCATCTCTGAAGTAAATGCCTGAGGTTTCTGTTTCAACAGACACAACATGAACTCACGGAGCCCTGTCCTCAAGATTCTCATCATCTCTGAGCACAGACTGAATGGATTTTGTCCGCTCGTCTTGCCAATGCCCAGTGTGAGATAAATTCCTCCATTCTTCCCACATCTGTAATTACTCTGACGGCTGTTATTTTCCTTCTCTTTCCTATTCATTTGTTTGTTTTCTTAAAAATCAGGAATTGGAGCTACACAACCAAGTCCAGTCCAACCTACTTATCCCCGGACAAACAGCAGAAGAACAAAGAAGTAGGTGACACCAGGACACACTGCAACCTGATTTCACGAACTCATTGTTATTTATCCAAAGAAACTCTTGGAAAACCCTCGAATCAAATACTACACTAAAAGCTATTCCTCCATTTCAAGAAATAACCTCATTCTAAGTGCTCAAACCAGAAACGGAGTCACTGGACAGCTCCATCTTAAAACCTTTGCATCCAATACATCACCAAGCCCTGTGGATTCCACCTCTGACATGTCTCCAATTCATCCACTTCTCTATGCAAATGATCATAAACTCTGGTTTGGACTTTAGCAATAACCCCCAATTTCCACTCTTCCTCAATCCTTTCTTCAAAGAGCACCTGGAGCAATTTTATAAAAACACAAATCTGATTGGCTTAGACCTCTATTTCCTAATGAATAATAAATGTAAATCCAAACCATATAATAAGGGTCATTCCCCCTTTCTTTAAGGGGAGAGTATACTCTTTATAACCTCTTGTTATAATAATCTTTAGTTTGTAATAATATTTTTACTTGGGATATTTTTCAGTTCAGCTTCCCTATCCAATTGTAAGATTCAGAATTACAGTACCAGAAATAAGATTGGCACGTTGTAATGACTTGTTACAGATAGGAAGGAAGGAAGGGAAAGAGAAAGAAAGAGAGGAAGAAAGAGAGGAAGAAAGAGAGGAAGAAAGAGAGAAAGAAAGAGAGGAAGGGAGAAAGAATTTATCAACAGAGCCTCAGGTCTATCATTTCTCTTCTATGTCTTATTTAACATCTGTAATGGCCCACTTGCTATAAAGTTTGGCAGTGCATCAGACTGATACAGAGACATTTTTAGGATAAATGATTTCAGTGGTGCTAGCATCAAATGGATGTTTCACACTTTCAAAATAGTGAAGGTAACTGGCGACAGTCAGCACTTCTATGGCTGCTGCTGAATCTGGAGATCTGTTGATTTTGCAAAACCTGAGTGTTCTCAGAACCAGTATTTCATCCTGAGAGGTACTTGGCCTCAGACTGAGGAGAGGGAGTTACAGGTGGATGATGCCCAGCTTCCAGAAATAGAGTAAGATTGTGCTGACTCTATACTCTGCCAGCCTGGGCTAGGAGCAGAGGTATCCGGGCTTGGAGAAACAGCTCTGACTCCTGATGCTGCGCCTCTGTCCTGGGGTGGGGGGGGCATTAAAATCCTAATTTAACAGATGGCAAAACCAAGGTATAAAGAGATGAACAACCAAACATAAATGAAAGATATTCTTAGCAAGTTACGTAAGAGATGTTAAAATAATTGAAAGATGCTCACTCAAGATGTTCATCACAAGAACATCAATGAGAACATCAAATGCCCAAAGACAAAGCACTTTCATTTTGTCAAATCGTAGTGACAATGCAGAACATAAGGTCCCACTACCAACTGCTGTTGGAATATGAGTTCAGTGACTCTCTCAGAAAGCCATTGGTTGTATCCACTGAAATGAAAAAGGTCATGGTTTATAACCCAGCAGTTCCACTTCTCAGCATCAGTCTGGAAAAATGCTCACATATGCCCATGAGGAGGTTAATACAAGAGCTCTTGCTGCAGCATTTGTTTGCAATAGAAAAATGTGTGAAATACTCATTGCCTAGCATTAGGAGTACAGTTATTCCTAATAGGGAATACTATACAGCAGTTAAAAAGAAGTAGATTTAAGAACCAAAGTGATCAATAGTCCAGACTATTACATTTCCCTTCCTCAAAACTACATTTGTTCTGAAATTGAACAGCCATTTTTGCTATGAAATATAGTATGTTGCTTCATTCATTTATTTGTTCATTCATTCATTTACCAATGTTTGCTGAGCATCCACTTGGTTTTAATCATGGAATTGTGGCAAGTCTCTTCAAGGATCAACTCTTACTCATCCATCAGTTCTTAGCTTATACAGCACTTCTTCCAAGAAACCTTCTTTAGCCACCTCAAACTGGGTTAGATACCCTTCCTATGTTTTCCTTGTACTCCTCACACTATAGCATCTTTCATGCTGCAGTATAATCACTGGATTCCTTACCTATTTCCACCTTTCAACTGTGTGCTCATGAGGCCAGAGATCAGGACTCTATTCCTAGTTCCATGGTGATAGACACCCGTAACTATTTGCTGAATGAATTGATGGTGAATGGATGGGCAGATGAATAGATAAATGATAGTGAGCTGCTATTCACTGTTCCTGCTTTGCCTTACACCTGACTTACCCTAAGCCAAACAAAAAGGGGGCGGGGGGCTTAGTTTTATCAAGTTTTTACTTCTTAGAGAGAAATCTGAAGATTTCATACAGACCCAAGCAGCACGGTGCCCGGTGCAGAAGCAATTCAAAGCAAGTCAAAATGACAGTCAAGTTGAGAAACAGAAGCCTCCCTTCTTTGTTCCCAGCCACACGCACGAAGAACTGGCTGTGTAACTTGTGTTGCTGGGCTCCAAGACTGGGTCACAGGAATGGACTGTGGGCTAAAGGCCTGCGAGTTGTAAGCATGTCTTCTACTTGCTGAACATTGAACTTCAGCCAGCTTGGATGCGTGTCTGAGCTCTAGAGGTCTGCCTCTGCATTATTACAGCAGGAGGCGTTGTGGTTGAGAAAGGGGAATTTGGAATGAGACCAGCTCTGCCATTGCCAGCTGTGGTAAGCTGGATGAGTACATTTTCTGAGCTCTAGATTTTTCTCTGAGCTTCACCTGCCTCATAAATATTTGTAAGGCACTTAAACGGTGAGTATTCAGTAAGTAGTCATTATTAGCAGCATGATTATTGTCCACACACCACACATTTCACTAGGGCATTGGAACCAGTCAGATCCACTCCAGGTACTGATCTTATAGACAATCTCTGCCGAATCCCTTTTACTTAAAAAAAAGAAAAAAAGGAGGAAAAAAGAAAGAAAATAAAAAAGAGGGTAAATGAGTCACCTGTCACCTAAGAACAACATCTATCCACACAGAATTGCATAATGTGTTTTCCCCCAATTTTACACACAGGGAAATTGAAGCCTAAATAAGTGACGCAATGTGTCTTAATGTCACATGGTAAATTAGTAGCAGAGTTGGCGCTGGTCCTCTTTTCCTCTGCTAGTGTCACTTCTCATTCAATGAAGGGGTTTCCACTTAAGGGAGATGTTCTGCATTTCTTCCTCATCCTGGCCAAAAGTAATCAGTCTACTGGAAGCATCTATAGGGTAAGCTCAGAAGCCCTTCCCTCCATCAATGTCATACCTTGGGAAACTATTTCCAGGATAGATAACAGAAAGAATAAATATTTTTGCTGAGAGAAAAAAATGAAGACAAAGGTCAAAGGGGATCATGTAATGGGTTGAGTTGGGGAAGGAAAATAAAAGGCATTTTTTCCTCTCTCCCCTTTTTCTCCAAAACAGTCTTTATATAGAACTTGTCCATGAGCCAATTTATTTGATATGGAAAAAATGTGAAAGCAGTCAAATACGCACACATGCAGAGACACACAGAGGTATTTGTGTTGGAGTTCAGAACTTGCATTACTAAGAGATAACGAAGTTGAAATGGAAGGCTGACTTGGAATGATGTTTTACTTTGTTCAGAGTCTCAGAGAACATTCACGTCAGGAAGCCCAGTTCTCCAGTAAATTCCTTGGGACTCAAGAAAGCAAAGAGAAAGGCCAGCGAACACCGGCTCTTGTTCTTGTCACACATTAGGGACGAGAGAGTTATTTGTTGAGTGAAAGAACAAATGGCGCACAAGAACGTGGGCCTGGATAGTGAGAAATTTAAAAATTTCTCAAGTTTTCATGCTGTGCAACTGAGTCTGAACACGAATAATCTAGTGCAAGCTCCTCCTTGTAGAAGAGGCCTCTGAAGACCAGAAGGAGTAAGTGACTAGACTAAGATTGCAGAGCGGGTTAGTGACCTCGCTAAAAGTAGAACTCAGGTGCTTTCACTTCTTCAGTCTAACTTCCACCATTTCACACTTAGCGCCCGTGTCGCTCTCCCTTGCTCACAATTTGAGGCAAGAAATAAAAGCCATGTTTAAAATGAGGTTTTAAGGCATCTATTATTTATTACCCCCATTGTTTTGTAAAGAATTTTTAAATGGATGCATATTTATGGAGCTTTTACTACTCTAGACAAGTGAGGAGATGGCAGAGACGGGGTTATGGAATCTTTTCAAGGCAGGATGATTCTTTACATTTTAAGTCCATTCCCAAACACAAACCAAGTGCTCCCTCTGAGTTCTTAAACAGATGTTCTTCATCTCCGAGTCAATGAATGGGCAAGGGTTTGCTTGTGATGTGCACGTTAATTGCTGGCATGTAAAAGGAAGTGCTGGTAAAGAGTTTGAAAGTGGTTCTGACTCTTAAAAAGATTAAAAGTTTCCTCCAGAACTTGGTTTCTATTAATGATTGGCTTCATAAATATTTTCAAGTAGACAGAGCACAGATTGTCTCTTATATCATCTTACAATCAAAGAAAGAGCCACAAAAGACCCATAGAAACCATGGACTCCAACATTTTCATCACACAGAGGAGGAAATTGAGGCTCAACGAAACTGACTGATTTATCTTTCGTCAGTAAGTGGACTGGCTGGGACCAAACACAAGGCGTCTGACTCCCGAGCTATTGTTCTTTCCAAGACTCAAAGTGTTCCCTACCAACATCCATCGCATGTCATAAACATTCAACAAATGTTTGCTGATTGACTTCATAGAGTCTTGGTACTCAAATTAGGTGGCCAAGGCTCCCTCATTGGTGAGGTTAAAGCAGAAGTTGGAATCACATCATTAACTGAACAATGGCTGAGTGCTCTGGCTTGGGAGTCAAGGTGGAATGCCAATCCTGATCTCACTACTTCCTAACCGTGCGATTCTGGACACATGACTTCACGTCTCTAAGCTGCTGTTTTCTTCTTTGTAAAAGGGGCAGGATAATAGGGCTGTGGATGTAGAGAGGATGAAACAAGTAAAAGATGTAAACACCTTAGACCATTGTTTGGCACATAGGAAAAACACGAATGACTGCATTATAATGTGACCTCTTGTGTAAAATATAAATCCTGATGATGTTTGAAGAAGGTGTACTAGAGAGGAAGCTTGAGATATATACTATATTCAGGAGAAACACTAAGTAAGAATTATGGAGACCTAGATCTGCAAGGGCACGTATGAATTAAATGGGTTTGGACCAGTGTTCCACTTCAAAAAAAGAAAACAAATCAAGGACCATGACTGGTGATGTTTACCTTCCATCAAAATTCTCATACAAATACCCAGGAACATGGTCAATTCCCAGCCAAGTTCACCTTCATCTCACACACTGAAGAAGTAACCAGAATGCATGAATATTCTTCAGTGAAACATAGAAATCATCATCAAACTTCAATTATTCTACTTTCATTAGTAATAAATGACTTCCTCACTGCTAATCCCAACCAACTGTTGGGAAAACCAAGTTTCCGAAAGACTGGGATGCTTAGAGTCACACTTGGAGCTATCAGCAAAATCCAAGTCTCCTCGTTCCTTATCCCTGCTCTTCCCACCGTATCAGTTCTGCCTTGTTAAGACAATTCTATACACAATGCCACATTATTATAAAGCCCTAGAAGTGAGTCTGGCTGAGATGAACCTTGTTTTAATCCAGGCCTCTCCGACTCTCCTTTTTTTCCTTCCATACCCCACCCACTTGGTCCTCTCCTTATCCAGAAAGTGCACTTACATGTCTGTGAATCTTCTATTGAGATGCAGGATGGAGGCCACGTCCACCTGGAGAGGAGGGTCCCGGACCACTTTGTACTGCAGGGGCTTACATGCTAGGCAGAGTGGGCTGTCTGCAATGGAGGTCAACATGGCAGCATCAATCTCCAGGTGCTCATCCAACGTGTAGATCTGAATGCCATATACCTCCTCGCCCACATCCCGGAGTTTGATGGTCAGTGGAACATCGCAGAATACGTTCTGAGGGCCCAAGGAGATGTTCTTCCCCGTGGTTGTCAACAGTTTGATGTCATTGACAGCCCCACTAGAGTCCCAGTCAGTGGAGACAAAGGTCACCCAGACCGTCAGAGACTCAGGAACCAAAGGATAGTGAAATTCCAGTTCAAGGTAGCAGCCTTGTGGCTCAGGGCAGGCTGGCGGGACCGTGTGTGGGTTGACAGCTGAATTGGGGCTCCAGGTGCGGACACTGGACTTACAGGGTTGTTCAACATCTGGATGGCCTATGGAGAAGAGATGAGGATATGAGTTTTTGACAGACCTTCAGTCTGATCCTTGGAGTTTCCTGTAGACTCCGAAGAGGTTGGCCTGACTAGAACTCAGATGGAGGGAAAAAGAAAGGGAAGATTCTCAGTGTTTTGGTGAATCAGCTGTCTGTCTTGTGTCCAGCTCATCCCCATGACTGCCACAGAGATCTTACGTGCATCACCAGACACTTGGTCAAGACTATATTCAAATAAGTGTCTTACTATTTAATTAATGCCCAAAGTTTCCTTCCTAATCTGCCACATGTAGGCTTTGTGGCTAGGATGGAAAGAAGAAAGGGACACATATTTATCAAACACCTACTACGTCCCATAAACTTGTTTAACTCATTTCAGAGGTGAGCAGATGTAGAGTGAAATGACTCTAGTCTCACAGCTTAAAGTGTAAAGGTCAGCACTGGAAGCAGGTGTTGGCTCTTCTGGAAGTTCATACTCATTGTTTTCGCTACTGGATGCAGGGGGCACTAAAATAAACTAGGTTCCTCATGGTGTTGCCTTTGATGCAAGCTGCTTAGTGTGACAGAAGGGTCAGAAACCTTCAGCAAAGAGATGAGTGCAGATAGCTTCTGCCCCTTGGACTGAGGATTCTGGGAGGAAACTGTCTAGAACCATAAATGACAAAGCTGGAAGGCATCCCTGGAGCCATCTTATCTCTCCTCCTCCCCTTCTCTATATGAGGTCATCCCATACCACTGAGCTTCTCCATGCTCTGACCAGTCTGATTCAAAAAGGGGAGGGCTGGGTGAGGAGCTAGGAGAAGGAAGGAGGGATTCTTCTGCTCTTTCCTCTTGGAGACAATGCCTCATCCCCAGTGATCTCAGACTGCATCGACTTCTGAATTTTTCTCCACTGAGATCATTAGTCCTAGACCCTCACAGAGCTCTCCTTTACTCAGCTGAGAATAGCAATCAGGGCTCAAAATGTAGTGATTGTTTAAGGGAGTGTAGCAAGAGATATAGATCAGTTAGTGAGGGTAGGATGGAGGACTTTAAGCTGTTCTGTCACATTTTCCTCCCTTTAGCATCAGTGGTTGGTGGAGGGTGGGGATGCTGTTACAGCGTAACAGGAATCACCACGATATGAAAAACAGAAAGTCATCTGGGGTGGAGAAGCCATTCCAGTGAAGGCTGCACTTGCCTTCAATCTCCTTGTGTCATGCCACCAAGTGAGAAGAGAGAAAACACCAGGTGGGAATGGAGAAGAGAAAAAGAGCAGAAAGAGGGGAACAAGGAAAATGCATAAAAACCTTTTTAAATATAACACGTGAGAGCAAGGAGAGATGGACACAGCTCTAAGATTTCCTCCACTCTTCCTTGGCTAGGTTCATTCATCTGTTGCAGCAAGTGCTGGCTAGAAGCAATCAGTTATTTACGTCAAAGGCACCACCTACGCTGAAGCCTTTCTTGCCATCTCCACTTCATCCCACTGAGTTCCTGATTCTCTTGACTTTGTGGGTTGTTGGCACACATATGTCACTTATTCATTCAAAAAGCTTTATTGAGGGTAGCATTTATATATATATATATATTAAGCACATTCCACAGACATTAATTAATTCACCTGCTCATCACCAAAATCCTGCAGGATCCTTATCATTTTTGTAGCTCTGTTTCATTCAATACAATACAGCCTTTGCATAAAACAGGGCCTGGTCCAAAGATTGTGAGCATAGTGAATACTTAGTACATATATGTTACAGAAAGAATCTTCTCTCTTGGTAAAGTTAAGGAAGCAGTGAATGCCCATGGACTACAGGAGCCTCCTGCAGGAGGGTGAGTGCCAGGTGAACATTCCACTCACTCCATGGGCTTTCTCCTGGAATTGGCAAGGGATGGAGCAGTCTTTCTTCCTTCCTTAGAGAAAACCACTATCGGTGGTGGGGAGCCACAGGAGAGCAAAGATGACAAACCTGTTTGGCTCAGGCTTTCTCTCTGGTTTCTTGTTAATCAACAGAGGGGCCAAATGCTTTTCCAAAGGACAGAAAGGTGAGCCTGGTCATTTGTTATGCCCGAGTGTGTTAGAAATAGAAATCTTAGCAAGGTTTCTGCTTGTCTAGTTATCAGAGACAAACTTTTAGAAGTCAAAAAGAGCCTCAAGCGTCCCCGAGTCCAACCCATCACCAAAGCAGCAATCCCTTTGATAACACCATGCTTCGTGAATTGATCACCTTCTATGTGCCAGGAATGGTGCCGAGCACGTTACATATCTCAGCTCTTTTCATCCTGGAAATAAGTGTATGATGCAGGTCTTATGAAACTCATTTTAAAGAAGAGGAAACTGAGACTCTGATGGTTAAGTAATTCCCTGATGGGGAGTAGAATATTCTGTGATAACTGTCAGTCTGGGCAACATGCCAAGCTTTGAAGCCATGAAAATTGGGTTAAAATATCAGCTATCCAGCTTCACATTGTGTCACCTACTGTAATACTACCTCACAGGGTTTCTGTGAAACTCAAATGGGATCAAATATTTAATAGATGCACGTGTGTGTGTGTGTGTGTGTGTGTGTGTGTGTGTGTGTGTAATTAGCTCTGGTCTCACAAGTAAGGAGGAATTAACAAGGAAAAACTCAAGATGGGGCAGCATTCCAAACCAAGAGAACAGTGGATAGAGAATGTGCGTCCAGATGACTATGGTTTTGAGAGCAACAGGAGAGCAGCAAGTGGTCAGGCTGGCAAAGTAAGTAGAATCCAGGTGACAAAGGGTCTCACATGTCACTTTAAGGGGATGGACTTCATATTGAGAGAGATGGGAGCCACTGAAGGATTTTAAACAAATGAAAGTTGTCTTTTGGGAAAACCACTCTTTAGAGATAGATACTATTTATCCATTTTTCACCCATCCATCCACCCGTTTACCCACCATCCACACATCCATCCATCTATCCATCCACCCATCTATCCATCCATTCGTCCATCTATCCATCCATCCATCCATCCATCCAAGTATTCAAAGATTAATTGTTGACAGCCTGGTTTGTGTCAGGGTTGGCTAGTCCCAGAGAAAGCAGATTTCTAAAGACATGGTCTCTGCCCTCACGGAGCTTTCAGTCTAGTGGTCAGTTAGCAGACGTCTGTACTAAAGCAGCAATGAATGCATAGCTGTGCCTTGGAGAAAGAGAACATCACAGCAAATGAGGAAAAACCTGAGTCATAAGGAGAAAAATGCACACAGATGGGAAAGTTGATTGCATGTATGGTGGTGAGGCAGGGAGAAAAGCTGAGACAAGGAAAGAAACTAAGGAATGAAGAAAGGATAGGAGGGAGGGAGGAATAGAGGGAGAGAGGGAAAGGGGGAGGGGGAGGGAGAAAAGCACAAAGGTACCATTACTTCATTATTAATATATAGCCTTTTATGTATATGGCGACTAAATGAAAAGTCAATGCTTATATAAGCTGGCCACTAGGAGTGAGGCCAAATATGTGTGTAAATTATATTTATACATAGTTATGCTGATTTAAATTTACACTTATGAAGATCTATACAGACATCTATTCTATATTTATGTGCATATACACTGCAGCTGTTGACACAAATATGGTTATAAAAACTTGGAGCCAAGTTTTTTCCAGATGAATACTTCAGTGCACCTGAAATATTCTAGGCAGAAAAAGGGGGAAAGACTCATGCAAATAAAAAGAAAAGAAAACAGTGCCATGTGTTAATCTCTCATAGAAAACCCAAGGCTTGTAATGTATTATACGCTTGCGTAAGTGATCTTAATGGGATTTCAGGCCGTCAGATCTGGCTAGTTAACTCCTGGGCTATAAATGTAGTGTGGTCTTGAATACCTCAGAAGAAATTTATCTATGAAATATAGTTTTTACTAAAGAGATAGGAAAATGGGGTTTCTTTTGACTACAACCACTTTCTGTGGGCAAAGGCAAGAATTCCTGTGACTGTATTTACCTGAAGTTCAAAGAATGGAGTTGATAACACGTTAGATAGTCAATAAATATGTTTAAATGAGGAACCTTCTGTCTTGCTCAAATGGATTTAAAATAAATGAATTACAACTGCTTGGAATGTTGGAGCTGGAAAGGACATTCATTCTGTGGATAGAACGCTATCTCCAAAGAAGCTCCGTGGCTCACTCATGGGCACAGAGCACGTTGATGGACAGGTTGGAGCCAAGGTCAGTCCTCTACCCCGCTCCACTCTGACGCCCTGCTCTTTCCCCAGTCCCAAAGATACGGCTGGCATCGCTCATGGGTTTCAGAGTTTTCTGTTAGTTTGGGAAGTCCACAAACTTAAACACGCAAAGATAAATAGGATGAAAATGAGTTGAGAAATAAATTACAGAGTTTGGCTCATGGAAAAGTTTATTTCTTCAAGGATATTAAAAAGAGTCTGAGCCAAAGGATCACAGAGCCTGTAATGGGATGCTCTAAAAAAAGCACAGTGTCTTTCCCTGGCCTACCTGCACTGGATTTACGTATCCTGAAGGAAGCCTGAGGTTGCTGGGGTTTCTTTCAGGCCGGAGTCAGCTCAGGGAACCAAGGGGCTTGACGTTTCCCCTGAACCCATTTCTGCATGTCAGGCTTTAAGAGGGTCAGAGAAAAACCAGGAACAGCTGGAACCAATCGACAGTTGGGCTATATGGAGGTGTGTGGGGATGTCTGGAAATTATTTCATTCACACAAATGGTAGAACAAATCAAGATGATTTTAGCCAAAGAAGTGGCAGGAAAGAGTTTGCTGACCCTACCTCCCAAACATCTCTCACTGACCTCTCTCCATTCTCCCTGCCACCGACCTCATCCAGCCACCACCGCACTTCTCCTGGATTCCTGCACCACCCATGCGCCATTCCCTTTCCTCCAGCATGCTCCCCAGGACCCCACTCTCTGCTCTAGAGGAACCCAGCAATCTTTATAACATGTGCATCTCACTGGATCCCAGACCCTTGCCAAGGCATGTGGTGGTGTCTCCTTCCTGCCCTCAGCATAAACCGGAACCACTCCTCTTCCAGGCGGTATATACCTCACCCAGCCCCACCTCTCCCCACTCCACACCTTGCTCTTTGCGTTCTAAATCCATTTAAGCTCTTCTAGCCTCACTGCGGAGCTCTCATTCAGGTGGGTCATGTCCGTTAGCAGTTACCGTACCATCAATTAAAGCTGAGAAACTTTAAAGAACACACAAGCATGTGTTCCACAGGCTATCAGAGCAGTAATAACATCACATTCCACAGAGCTGCCGGAAAGCGCTATGACACTCTCAGGAGAGAGTGAGAGTGAAAAAGGTAAACCATGTCATGTATTATTATGAAAATCATTGTAGGCTTTGAGGAACCCTAATGACCTAAGACTCCAGATCCCAGGTGGAAACCATGGATTCAAGGATACCAAATGTCTTTCACGTTCTCCAATGCACCTTGCTTGCTGGTACGGTGACATTTCCCAATAAGCCTGAGTTTCGGTTCTGGGGGAGCTCCCCTTTTTCCTGCCCCCTCACCCACGAGTGCTCCTTACTTCTATTAGCACAGGTCTCATCACCCCGGATGGTGATCGTCCATCTACTTCTCTGACTCTCCGCTATTACGGTTGGCTCAGCCTTGCCCACGTGCCCGCCCAGAGCCTGGCATACAGGCCCTGCCATGGTTATAGATGAGACGGTTTACTCTCTGTGGGCACACAAAGTGCTGTCTGACCAGAGACATACACTTTCTCCTGTGAGAACCCAACATGGCTTAGGTTTGGGGGAAAAGTCTCGACTGCCCATTTCAGGAAGGACTTTCTAACAAATGGAGCTGGAACAGGAAGGCCAAGAAATACTGGTGCAAGGACAGCCTGGTGTGAGAACAGCCTCCGTGAGGGAGGGCGCCAGGGCTTCCTGCACCGCGTGAGAACCCCGCTGGGTGACCCCCGAGCATCCCTTCCATGCCTGAGGGCCTGTGACTCCGCGAGGGTGAGCTGAGGGTTTCTCCAGAATCCCTCTCGCTTCACATTCCAGATGGGCTTGTTTAGAGTTCCTGAGTTCGACTCTCATTTTTATTTTAAGCTACTTCAGAAGATTAAGTGTAGTGTTGTCATTTTTCTCCTTCACTTGCCTCTCTGTTCCCTCTGCCTTTTTCTTTCAACCTTCTTTCTCTAAATATAGAGGAAGACAGAGGCGTTCTCACTGAACCTCAATGAGGAACCAGATTCTGCTCCCTCTGAGGGATGGGTGTCCCCATCCTGGGACGGCTGGCCTGAGCTGACCTGATGGAGCAACGGGACTGGGTGTGGGGGTGTTCTCAGTGTATGTCTGTGAGGGAGGCTGAGGCACTGCCTGAGAAGAGAATAGCAGGTCCCTGTCTCTCAGCCTGGCTTAGCAACTAGAGCTGAGCCCTAGGCAACAGATACAGCAGAAGGAAATGGAATAGACAATAGTCCCAGAGTCTCAGGTCCAAGTAGCCTTGCTTCAGAGACACAGTGTAACAAAACATTGAGCAAAAGGCACTCTTAATTTTCATGGAAAACCAAGCTAATCTGGCAGCGAAGGATACTGTAGGAACATAGAGATCACTAGCCACTGGGAGGCTTGGGAGACTCCCCCTAAGCAGGGAAGGGTCTGGTCATGGGTGGAGCCCATAACAGGGCAACCATGAGATGCTTCCCTCAAGGGTCTTGCAGATCAATGGATCCCAAAAAGGGGAAACTGAAAGGAAAAGTCATGACACATGTGATAATGCCCTGGATATTCCCAGAAAGAAGTAAGAATCAAAGATACTCATGTCTTGAAGCCCCCACATGTGTATTGATCCTCAGGTGACCTTATCTGTGTACCTGCAGCCTGTCAGAGTCTGGAGGTAAATACAGATGCATACATGTATGTCTTTGTCAGGTGTGTGGCCTTGGCACTTATTTAATATCTCAGTGCCTTTGTTTCCTTTGTTTCCTTATATGTAAAGGGGGATGATATATGTAGGGCAAGGCAGATACTCAAAGGACACGTGCTAAATGAAGGCATGTACATTGGCCTTCATGTTGGGCAAAGGGTATGAACTTCCAGTTGGAAAATGAAAAGGTTCTGAGGTTCTCCTCTGCAGCATGGTGACTATAGTTAGCCATACTCTACTGTTGTTGAGAGTAGCTCTTCAATGTTCTGGTACAATAAAAGGTAAAGTAGGTGAGGTCATGCATGCGTTAACCAACTTTGTAATATACATGTATCAAATCATGCCGTACACCTGAAACTTACACAATGTTTTATGTCAATTGCATCTCAATCAAGCTGGAAAAAAAGACAAATGTGTTACAACTTAAAAATACTGGTCTTGCAGGGCAATCTAAGATCCAAGGAGATGGTATGTAGAAAAGATCATTGGAATCATAACACTCCAGATGGACCGAAAGAGTTGTTCTTCTCACACCCAACCTGTCAGTGAGCTTCCAGGCTGGCTCACCTTCTGCTTCCCGCGGACTCCAGTGTCCGGATGGGCCACAGGGCATCGGGGAGGAGGCGTTGAAGGCATACTGCACCAGGATCCTCCCTTCCAGGCAAAGGTCACATGCTGATCCCAATTCTCTAGGAGGCCAAGGAGAGAAGGAAAATGCACTGACTTAGGAACAGTTGAATAAGCCCCTGACTCCCCTAGGCCAAAGGCAATGGAGGACACAACTATTCTACGTGACCCCCTTTCCTGACTATGTATGCCAAAGCTTCCAGGATATGACTGTAACTGAAATTCCTCCCTATTGCCCACAAGGACCTTGTAGGGGCCTAAGTGGTTTCCATTCTGATGATAGATACACTTCTTTAACTTCAAGCAGCACAAGTTCAACAGGCCAAAGACACACTCATGATCTGCAGAGTCGTAATTCCATCAGCCATCCAAACCTCCACTGAGAACCTGATGTGTAGTTGTGAGAAAATCGGTTGCCCCGTTTGACTTCAAATTTTATCCTCTTACCAATATTTATCAGGTACCTACCATGCGCCAGGCACCATCCTGCTTCCCAGATATTAAATAGGAAGAAGGCATGGTTTAGTTCCTCTGTCTGAAAAATGAGTGGGCTGAACTAGAAGATAACCAGAGAACCTTCCAGCCCTGACATTCTGTGAATGGATGAGTCACTCCTTGGTTAAACACTCACAAGCAGTTTCTTTGCCATGCCATCTAATTCCTTTTAGCAGCTTTCCAAGGGGCAAGCCAATCCCTCAGAAGGACCAGCCCCAGAAGTGGAATATGATGATGGCTTCCCCTACTGTCTACTGTCTCGTATCTGGATCCAAATTCCCTTTAGCCACAACAGCCTCTGGGATTCTACTTGTTCTCCAGACTTGGCAAATGTTTTGGAGGCAATTTCCAGGAGTGGAGAGAGATTAGCCCTCATGTACTAGGGTGGACCCAAAACTCCACAAATCTGAGCGACCACTGCAAAGGAACTGGAAAGGGAAGATGCCAAGAAATGTGCCAGCCTGACCCATTATTTGTCAAAATGCAATGATCCTGCCAATAGCTCTTTGGTCATTCCTAGAAGGTTCCTCCTTTGGCTTCCTGCAAGAACACAATGGGGGAGCCTTAAGGTTTCCCTTCACAGGGAAACTCTGTAGCCTCTGAGCTCACATGGTATGGAAGTTTGCTGGTGCTCCCCATTCCTCCTCCCTACGGATGCCAGGGAGCTCACCCCCAAACCTAAATCTGAGCAAGCCATGCCCCTGCTTATGTGTTTATATAGTGGTCAACAAGTGTAGTTGGGTGGATGGATGGATAGATGGGTGGATGGGTAAATACTAGTCATTCAGACATGTTGCTAAGATTCCTGACTAACGTAGCCTAGTTCTTCAAATTTCAGAATTTACATCCTCAGCTTCATCATTGAAAATATTAACCACACATATAGGTTTTATACATACATATGTATGGTTTTAAAACCATACATATAGGTTATATTTTTATACAGTCATAGGAAGTTTAAAAGCACACTAAATATTCAGAAATAGGAAAATGATTAAATAACCTAAGGTTAATTTGCTCAATGAAATGGTAAGTAGTTATTCCAAAAATATTTATAAAGATGATGAAATTTCATGGAAAATGTAAACTATAATGTTAAGTGAAAAAGGCATATTCCAAGCTGAATCTACAGCCAACTGTAGATTATTCATTCATTCAGAAGTCATATTCAAAACTGAATTTATAGCCAGCATTTCAATGTTCAAATAACCTTAACATGGCAAGATATTACTGGAAGTAATTTCCAGGTGGTGGAGCACAGGATGATCCCCTATTTTTATTCTTCTGGTTTTCTGAATTTTCTATATATTCTGAATGTGGACTAGCAATAATAAACTTATACAAAATAAACTTATAGGAAACAAATGAGGACTAAAGAGAGAGAGACTTGCTCAGCACCACTATGGAGGGGGCAGAGTTCCGTTACAGTGACCACAGTCCATGCAGAGCAGCTCTGCGTCACATGAATGCCTCTGATGACAATGAGATTACAAATGTCCTGGGATGGAATTAGGTACCACAATCAGGTACCACACTGACTTAAATGGCCAATGAGTCTTTCTTTCTGTTTCTTCATTTTTTTTTTCTGGATTATATTTATATAGTCACCTACACTTCATTGAGTTTTTGGCACATCCTAGGTTTCCAATAAATACTTCGATGATGAATAAACCATCATATACCCGACAGCAATGTGCCTTGTTTTCACAGAGCTCCACGAAGTATATTCCTTCATATTCAACCATCGATTCACATGTTCATTCATTGTTTAACCTATACATTCAATGGATGTCATTGAACAGCATCTGATGGCTGGTGCTGTACCAGTCCTAGACACTGGCCACCGAAGGATCAGGATATTAGATGCAATGTTCCCATTTTACAGATTAGGAAACTAAGGTTCATGAGTACAAAGTAATCATCCTAAGGCCATAGCTTGGAAAGCCACAGAGATTTTGTGGCCTTTACCAAAATCAGGCAGTGTCCTATTCATCCAGGGAGTGTATATGTGTGTTTCTTACCTTTGGCATTTATTTGATTTTTATATATCTGTGTCTACACACACACACACACACACACACCGAAATCATAGAAATATAGGACACTAATCATTAATGCTGAAAGAGATCCTTTTTCATATCTGGGTACCTTGAGAGTCAGTGCTTAAGCTCCAAGTCTGTGCTGTCCAATATGGCAGCCACCAGCTACATGTGGCTATTTACATTTAAACAAATTAAAATTTAACGAATTTAGAAACCCAGTTCCTCTATCCCATGTGCCATCATATTTCAAGTGCTCCATGGTCACAGTTGGCTAATGGCTACCATATCATCTGGGCAGGTTATAGAGTATTTCCATTACTATATAAAGTCCTATTTGGACAGTGATTCACTCAGGCATCCACTGTACATAATGGAGTAACTTCTTCCTTGTGCATCTAGAATGGTACTAGCCATGCAACATCCTTGGGAGATTTGAGAAAATAGTCACTCAAGTGATTGTCTGTGTTCTGGGATTTGGAAGAAGAATGCTGGTGAGAAAGGCTAGTATCCTTCGGCTTCAAGATTGGAACACAGGCTGAAGAAGAGGGCATGGATAAGATCCCAAAGCCTTCAGACCCTGATCTCCTGGTTCCCAGTTCAGTGCTTTCCTAATATGCCACAGCCAATTGTTCAGATAACTGAAACCAGCCAGTCAACACATGTTTGCAAGACAGATAGAAATAAAGAAGTTAGGAAAGCTGGGGGGTGGCCTTGAATTATTTATTCAGTTGCCCATGTGTGAGGACACAGGCTGTGGGAGGATCTGAACATGTTGTTTTAAGGAAAGCACTTGTATTCTCTGAGACCACAGATGTGAGGAACAGCAGGAGGACATGAGGATGGCCAGGGGCGAGAGGTTGGCATTGATGGATGTAGTGGAAAACACCAGAGATGGTGCAGGGAAAGAACATTTCAAGTAGCTAAGCAGCTCTGAAAAACTTTGTACAATATGAGAGCTGCTATTTGTTGAACATAGAATGTGTGTGCTGGGCATATCACAGAGGTAGTCTTGTTGAAATTCCCCCGAAATGCCAGGTGAAGAGGGCATGATTAGCACCTTTTTATGGAAAATCAGAGGGCCAGAGAGAATCTGAGAGGTGTGATCGCTTGACCAAGGGCCCACAGACTAGAGTGGTGAGGCTGGGACGGAACACACGCAACCTGACATCAAAGACTGTGTATTTCAAACTAAGCCAATTTTTGGAATATAAACTGTGTGTATGAGAAAGTGACATACATAGTTCCATTTCTTTACGACAATTTATTCAACTGAGGACTGACTTCCTTCAGCCATAGACTATGATCTACGTAGCTGTTAACCCTAATTAGACATGTTTCTAAAATGTCGGTTTTAATTTAACATATGATAACTCCGTTATGAAATCTTAAACTGAACAGAATAGCTATTGTATGAGCCTCAAGTACCAACTGACTATTGGTTATTAAAAACATATTGATTGAAGCGGAGGGCACTGTGAAATAGAGCCATATCTCATTACACAACAATTAACCCTCCAATAGGTTTCCAACAATCAGATGGTATTTATTTAATGGACAATAACTGCTTTATGAAATACAAATTGAATACATACACAGCAAGCCTCATTTACAAAACTTCCATTTTTAAGTGGAAGTAAGGCCAAGGCTGGACCAAAAGCCTGATACTTCTCATTGCCACAGAAAAAATAAATAAATCCATGGGCTGCTGGAAAGCCTGCTCTGAAGTGTCACATGAGGTTTCCCAAACCCAGCATTGAGCTCCCAGTGAGGGTGGCGGGGGGAGGAGGAGAGGTTTCTGCAGAGGATAGGAGGTGCCTTTCCTCCCCTGTGGTCACATCCCCCACTGCCGAATGAAGGGTCTAGATGAGCGGTGGGCAAACTACGGCCCGCGGGCCGGATCCGGCCCGCGGGCCGTAGTTTGCCCACCCCTGGTCTAGATTCAGGGACTGATGGCAGGATGGAAAATTAGAGCCCCAATTTAATGTGGTGCCATGATCTATTTTTTATATACATACACACACAATGCGCGCACACACACACACACACACCTCTCCTTCATAATTTGGGCTTTGTAAGGATTTAATTAACACACATGGGAGTCTGAGACCAGACACTGTCAAATGGGAGCTGGACTCCAACTCCTACCACCTTCTATGGGCTTCTGGTCAAATCTCCCAGCCTCTTTGAGCTCCAGTTCCCTTCTTGCCTGGCAGATAGGGAAGACGATCTCTCTTTTACAGAGTGGCTGGGAAGACAGAATGAGACACTGTATACAAAGAATTCAGTACAGAATCCAACACAGAATAAGCACTGGATAGTTCACCACAACCACAGAGTAATAGGAATTAATGATTAGCTGGTTATTGTTTCCCACATCATCCAGGCTATCATCATAATTGGCTAAACATCCCCAAGATCATCTAGGGGGCGGGGGTGAGCTGTGATATACTAATCTGTCCTAAATTATAGCTAAGTTCCAAAACAGATGTCAACATGTGAACATCGTAGCCTGTTTTCATGACCCTCTAAAATCTGGGCCCCCGAAGCCAGAGGTTCTCAGTGGGTCTCAATGCTGAAAGGCACTCCGAGAGAGAGTCTCCACCTCAGACACTGAGGCCTCATGAGACCCACTTTTCAGGGGAGCAGAATACAGCTCAGGGAGGGAGAGTGACCTGCCCAAGGCCACACAGCTAGAAAATGAAAGACAGGAGCAGCACGAGGTATTCTGTGCCTCAGCTTGTCATTCCTGGTCTCCCAACAATTCTGCCCTTTCATTCTACAAAGAAACACTGCTCACAGTCTAAGATTGCATACTAGGAAGAGATATATGCACATGTCTATCTACATTATACATATGCATGTGTAATGTATGAATATACACATAAACTTATACACACCTTCACATATAACATGTCTACAAAGGTGTTTGCCAATTTCAAGTCCTGAGCTCTTGGAGATGAGACCAGCACCTCTATCCCAGAGGTGATTCTAATCAAGGTTTCAGGTTTTTAATGCTAAAATAAAGCTAAACATTCACTCCATTCATGTAAAATATGTTTTATTATTTATTAATTTATATTAGCCATCATTCATTTATTCCTTGACCCTCAAATGTATCATGTGCCCATATGGACCAGTCACTGTGTTAGGTGCCGGGGCACCTACGGGCCGAAGGCAAAGACAAAGAACACAGCCAAAGCTCCCTCCCAGTTTCACTTCCCTTCCAAGTTTCCCTCTTCTTGGCAGGAGAGAGCAAGCGGAATCAACACTCCATGGGCCATGCTCACCTTTCAAAGAAGTGGCCATCGATGGGTGGAAACCACTCCAGCGTCACGGAGTCAGTCGTGTGGCCCACAATCTGGGGAGCCAGGGCGACCGGCGCCGGCTTCTTGGAGGGCTGCCAGCCCTGGTACACCAGGTCCAGGTAGCAGTGCATTCTGGCGACTTGATTGGGCGTGAAGGAGTCGGTGCAGTCGTCGTCTGCAAGGGGCAAAGGGGGAGATAAGAACTTGGCTGCACAGGCGGGCATGCAGAAGGATGATGTCTCCTGGAGGCCTGAGAGCCAGCACCCCAGCCCTTGCCAACTCAGAGCCGGCCTCTTCCAGCACTCAAGAGTTAATGGTCTGTGAACAAATTAGTGTAGTCATCACTTCTGGAGACAGGTGAGGGGGAACAGGAGGAATGGGAGGGTGGACAGGACTGAAAAAGCACATCTGAGACGGACAGGGAACAGCCCAGAGGTCATGGCTAAGGACAAGGGCAGGACAAGCTGCTTTCCCTGAGTCCCAAATGCATTGGTCTGTATGTCACACATTCCCTTATCTGCTCCCTCCCTCACCATTTATTCACTGTCTTTATTCATTCATTCATTCATTCATTCATTCATTCAACTCTTTCCTTCACATGCATTGATGCACTCATTCATTCATTCTGCAATTCACTGATGGAGTGAGAGTCCTTTAAGCAAACCTTCTGAGCATCTATTACATATTCTCTGCTCTGTGCCAAGGGCCACAGAAAGGTGAAACGTGGAACACCCCTGCCCTGGAGGAGCTACCCATCTAGTGCTAAAGTGAAGGTCAGTTAGTTGTACGAGTCAAGGTTGTTATGAGGCTGCTAAAGTCTGTGAAGCCATGTGACCACCAATGAACAGAAGGAGGCAGCATGATGGGAAAGGAGAGTGAGCCAGGGAGGCTTCTGAAGGAGGAGGTACTTGAGGTCAATCAGACTGCATGGCTAAGGCTGGGGAAGAAACTGGAGGGACTGCAGGGGACAGAGCTGCAAGACCACAGAGTCACGGTGTGCATGCTGGGAACATGAGGACAATGACAGCTTCTGCACAGTACTGACATGGGGACACTTATCATGTATGAGCCAAGCACAGTGTACTGAGCTCTCCCATTATTTTTTGGAATAAATACTACGATATTCTCCATTTTACAGAGAGGGGATTGAGACTGAGAGGAATCAAGCAACAATTTCAAGATCGCAGAGCCTGAGACAAATCTGGGATTCGAACCCAGGCAATCTCGACTCCAAGGTCGGGCTTCTAATCAATATGAGAACTTCTTTCTGAGCATAAGTGAGACTTTGTGTGGGGAAAGCATCCTGCAGGTGCTTGATAAATGGGAGCTGAGCCTGAGGGGGCTGGAATACAATCCCTTAAATGTCTTTTGATGCAATGACCTTCAATCTTCTTCTCCTTTCTCTAAGATGTGGACTGCAGGCGGTGACCCGAGACTCAGCCCCCAAGGAAGAAGCTTGCCTCCCATCTCTTCCTTCAACAGCTTTATTCAGCTGCCCCATGGGCAGGGCCAGGCACTGTTTTGGCTTGGTTTCCAAAAACACCACTTCCCAGAGGTGTCCGCCTGGTCAGGGTTTCCGCAGCTGGGCCCCAGACGGAGGAGCACGGGCTCGCCAGATCTTAAAATAAACCCACCGCTGGGAATCCTGCAGCATAAGCTCACTTCTCTTATCAAACAAACAGAAAATAAGTTTGGGCAGGTGCTGGGTAGTTGGACGTGACCTTGAGAATCCAGATTGGGGAAAGGGCAGGGGTGTACGGAGGGTATCCACAGAAGCTGCCTCTGATCTCCTTAGTAATTTGTGACAGTCTCCTTTTTCAGCCCCTGGGGAAGTCTTTCACAACCTGAAGGAAGCAGAAGAGCCTGATGTCCCCTAGCAAGTTCTATAAAAGCATGACTAGCACAAATCTCTCTCACGTCCTGATTTCTCCTTGGAAACCAAACATTCTATGGCTCCCTACTGCCTGGAGAACAGAGTTCAAACATCTCAGACTGAGAAGGGCCAGATCATCGGGTACAATTTTCTTTGTTACTAAGAGCTTTGCTGTTCATCCTGGAAGCCGTGGGAAAGCCACTGGATAAGCTAGAGGCAGGAGAAGGGCACGAGGGCTAAGGCAGTATGTCTGCATAGTTCTATTAATGCACGTGGGATCTGGAGTCAAATGGGCAAGCCATTCATGCCCTCAGTGCCTCAGTTCCCCATCTGTAAAGTGGGTGGTTAAGTGCTGATCTCAGAACATAGCTAAGGCTAAGGGTTAAGGGGAGTGGAGCACCAAGAAGCATGACAAATGCTTAGTACATGCTCACTGCCACATGATTGGGTGCGTGTGTGTGTGTGTGCGCGCGCGCGTGTGGGTGCGCGCGCAAACTTGGAGCAGGAAATAAACAGAATGTAAAATAGTCCTCCTCTTTGATCTGGCAATATCACATTTAGGAATTCAATAGGTATATATTCATGAACATATATGGGGAAATATATATAAAGGACTTTTTAAAGCGTTATTTAGCATAGTAAAAATATTAGAAATAGCACATCTCTCTATTAATAAGGAAACAGCTGTGTAACTTACGCCTAAGCATAGAACAGAATACAAATCAATCATTTCCAAATAAAGGAAGTAACTTTAAATCTCGGATCCTGATGTATAAATGAGGGCTATTTAAATCAGTCCCACCCCATGGAGTTGTGCACATCCTTGAGCAGAAGCACACAAAGCATTAGTCGAGATGAATGGAGGAGAAATGCAGTTTTTCTCTATACACTCTGAGTTGTTTCTTGTAACCCCAAAGAAGAATATTTACCTTTTATAACATAAAAATTAGTCATTTCCATGTCTGTCAGCAAAAAGAGAATTTGAAAAATAGAACCTGGTAGGGAACTGAAATGCCTCTGCAATTTAAAGTTGAAGTCAGAAAAGAAAGTTTGTCTTGGGTGCATAACTTAGAGATGGAGCTGCTATCAGAATCCTGGGTGAGATACCAAAGGGTTCTGTTTATCACAAATGCTCTGTCTCAATTAGCTCATGTCTAGCTTCCCACCACCACATGCCTCCCCGCCTGGTATCTGTAGCCACTTTACCCTAGTCTCAGGACCAACTGGCACATCTTGTTCTTCTGTCCCCACCATGTCCCCTAGTGGAAAGGAATTTGGGGCTGGCATTCTGCTGGGAGCCTGCACTAGTCCCATGACGTTGATGGAGTGCCCTGGGTTTGCTAAGGAACTTGGTTTCCATCTGTGGCAGGGAGCCACCGAGCACGGAGGTGCAGGGCCTGGGCGCAGCTCCTCCGCTTCATGCGGAAAGGTGGGCAAATGCTGATCCCTGCCAGCCTCGTTTTCACCCACTGGATAATAGGGAATAATAAGGGCACCTTCCCCCTAAAGCTGAGGAAGGCATTTAGCAAGCTGGCCCAGGTCTAGTGCATGGATAACTGAGTTGCCTTTTGTAAAAGTCCCTCCCTGTGTGTTGTTTTAACAATAATGATAATGACAGTAATAATAATAAAGGAATATGAAAGTTACAGATATTCATTGCAGAACATTTGTCATATGGTAAAAAAAAAATAGAGTTACAAAGAAATGTCACCCTAAACTCATTACCTAGAGATAACAGAATTAATATTTAGTATACAGGTATATGTATGTGTGTATGGATATGAATATGTAAATTTCTCAGCACAAACATACACACACATGCACACACACACCTTACTCTATACATAAGACTCTGTGACTGTGTGACTGTTTTCACATTAAATAACTCATAAATGACCCACTAATTGTCATGGACTGAGCACTAGCGATGATACTAAGCCTGTCACCTATATGACGGCACCTATCACGCACGGTGTGCCTATTCCCCATGGTCTCCATGAATCAACCGAGGCTGGGAGAGGAGAAGTAACTTGCTTGGCTCAAAGGCTGGTGCATGGAGGATTCTAGTCCGGCCCTATGCCCCAAACTTCACCCTCTGAACCACTCCGCCCACCACTCTCCTAGTGGCTGCATAGTGTGCATCCTGCAGATGCCTTGTGATTTATTTCAGCAATCCATTCCCTTCGGACTTGTACGCTGTTTCTCATTTTTCACACATATAAGCATTTTTCTTCTACACCTGGCAGATAGTAAATGCCTAATTAATATTCGGAGAATGAACCTTGCTAAGACCATTCTTCTGATTAAATCTTTAAACACAGCAACTGATGCAACTGATTTATTTCCTCAGGATATATTCTTATATATGGGGTGGATGGGCAAAGCATATGGCACATTAAGGGCCCTGGCACGGAGGAAGATGGTGACAAGACAGTGGCTCCCATAGGTTGGAGAAGGCTGGTTACCACACTCTGGGAGTGGGGGTGGGGTGGGGGGGGGAGTGGGCTGGAGCTTGGTGGGCCCCTAGGCCTGTTATCTTCAGGAAGGAGGGTCCAGGCTGCAGCCCTCCTATCTGCCCAGGGCAATATGATCTTACTCTCCTTTTGCTCAACTAGGTTCTCCCGGTTACCTGCCTGGTGCCAGCTTGATCTGAGCAACTGGGACCCTCTCAGCCTCACCTAGTATCAGAAACAACCAGATAATTACTGACTGCTAACCTTCCAGTGAGAAAAGCTTGTCTTGGTTTTGCTGTGTGACTCCAGGCCAGCTACCGACGCTCCCTAAACCACACTCTCTGCATCTGTAAAATGGGTGCAATAGTAACAGCCCTGACCTCATCGGGTCATTTGGAAAGTTCTGTGAGAGAAACCTACAAAGTGTTTCACACAGTGTCTGGCCTGTCATAGACACTCAATCATCAGTGAAGACCTGTGCCGATCAATATGGTAGCCTAGCATGGTTATGTCAACTGAAATGAACCACAATTACTTAAGACTGAGAATTCAGTTCCTCGGTCTCACTAACGGCTAGCATCCTGGGCAGCACAGACGCGGAACACGTCCTTCTCTGCAGAACGTTCTGCAGATGGCGCTGCCCTAGACTCTCCACCCCGCTAGTGACCAGGCCTGAGGAGGAAGCACCGGAAAGGCAGGACTCCAAGAAGTTGACCCCAAGGGGTTCCACCCTCTCGCCTGGACTGCAAGGGCCCTCAGCACCGCTCTCCTGCTCTCCAGGCCCTGAGAACCCGATCCTGCTCTGTATTTTGAACTTCATCCAGCTGCTTTTGTCACCTCATCTATCAGAGATCCTAAGGAAAACAAACATTTCAAAGCTCGTGGTTGCCTTGAATATGCTTTTGCGGGTGTAAGTTTGTTATCGTAGCTCAGTGAATTAGTTCTGCTGTTAATGGGTCACTGAGCTGAGGGGTTCCTTTAGAAAAACAACAGTAAATCAATCACCCTTTAGATCTGTACAAAGGGGAACAAAAAGAGATTTAGTTTATGGGGGTCTGATAGCTAGTGGCAGCTCCTAGGCTCCTAAGAGGCCGGCAAACTTCCAAACTCATGTTATTGTTTATTTTCCCTGTGCGTTGTACTGGCCGAGGAAAGGTGCCGCAGAAATGGGCCGTAAGCAGGGCTGTGTGAGGGGACAGGGCACTGGATGTGGGATGTCCGCTGGGCTGGGAGTGGAACCCAGTGGGAATCTGCTTTTGAGGAAATACCCAGCACTCTGGTCTTTTCAGAGAACGAAACCTGAAGACTCTTTATGGTGCCCAGGTGGGGACTAACTCTTAGAGCACTGGTTCTCAACCTTCTGGCCCTTTAAATATGTTGTGACCCAACCATAAAGTTATTTTTGTTGCTACTTCATAACTGTAATGTTGCTACTGTTATGAATCATAATGTAAATATCTGATATGCAGGATGGTCTTAGGTGACCCCTGTGAAAGGGTCGTTTGACCACCAAAGGGGTCGCGACCCACAGGTTGAGAACCGCTGTCTTAGAGAGCCCTCAGGTTTGGACTGTATGAACCTGAGACCCCCAGAGGTCATCAGCCCAAATGGGAAAATAGGAAGACCCCTGGGGATCATCTAACTCATTGCGTGTTAATAGCAAAGTCATCTTTCTACATGCAATCCAAAGCATAACGCCAACAGAAATGAAACACATTTGGAGGTCTTCCCTGGTTCAAGTGGAAATAGAGGCCTAGAGCCCCACCCAGGGCAGTTCCTGACGCCTCTCTGTGGAGCAGGGTGGAAAACCACCCAGGTTTCTCAGTTTCCCTCTCTCCCACCATCTGGGTCTCTGGTGAAGAGTGGCACCATTGTAGAAGGGAAGAAGTGCTTGTAGTCAGATGTATGACCTGGGGCACATAACTTTAATGCATCCCAGAACTGTCATCTGTAACATGTGAATAGTTCCTACCCCTTAGATTTTTGGTGAGAATGAAATAAGATGGCATCTACTCTAAAGTCCTTTATGGACAATAACCTTTCCTATAAGTAGAAATACTGTTATTGATAAGCATCAATTTTATAGGCCTATTATAAGAGGATTTATTCACTTCCTTGTGTCCATGGCTCCCTCACCTCCCTTTCTTCCTAACAAGCATTTATTAACCACGCAGGCCCTATTCTGGGTGCTAGGAATACAGTGATGCATTAGAGACAATGTGCCTTCACAGAATTCCCTTGTTCTAGTGGGAAAAGAGGCCCTAAGTTGAATATTATAATAGAATTTGTGTAATTTTGTAGCTCTTACCTTACATAGGGCTGTTGCTTAAAGGGGCCAGCAGTGAGGGCTGTTATACTCTGAGGAAAAGATGCCTTGTTCTAATTTGCTAAAGATGTTACAGGACTAGAGGTGGTTTTCACAGATGCTAAAAGGAAGTGCGGGCATCCTAGAACCCAAGGAATAAATCCGTAATACTGTTACTAAAGGGTTTTGATAGGACATGTGTGCTTAGAAAAAGGACGTATCGATCTCATGTAATCATTATGTAATTACAAAACTAAAAGCATTCCTTTTTTTTTGGTAATAAAATAGTAAAGGAGGGTGTGAGAGTTTTATGGTGTTTTTTTTAAAAGGTTCAAAAACCACGAGATGAGAAAAATACAGCTGAAAAACAAAGGGGGACCTTAGAGACAGAGTCTGAAGAACCCATTTTCTGGAGAAAAGAAAGGAGACGGGATGGGCTGAAAGGCACCAGGTGAGTGAGTGGCAGAGCCAGGCCTCTACTCAGGTGTCCTGAGTACCAGCCCGCGGGCTTTCCAATGTGCGTCTTCCTGAGGGGCTTTCAGATGCAGCATCACCCATGGACACTTGAGGTTCTCAAGGTCATAGAGTTAGTGAAGGCAGACTGAGCACTGAAATCAAGGGGTCTGACCTTGAGGGTTTCATTTAAGCAGAAGCACACAGAATACTTATAAACCCGGGAGTGAAATACTTTCTAAGGAAGAAGTTGCAGTAGAAATGTTCACCGGAAGTATTATCCGGATGGCCTGGGATGAGGAATTGTCGGGAAGATGTGTTAGCAGCGGTTGAGCAGCTTGCTCAAAGATACGCTGAGTCAGGACTGGAGCCCCTATCTGCTGCCCAGCCCCAGGCATCCCGCCCAGAGTGGGGCCCTACCTGCATAGCTCATGAAGTTGTTGTAAGGAGTGTCGAAGAAGCTGTGAAAGCCACAGGTGTCATTTCCTGGCCCTGGGTCACCGCAGAACTTGTATTTTGGGGCTGGGTTGGTGTCACTGCAGAGGTCTCCGGTCTCAAAGGAGGGCTCGGTCTCCATGCAGGGGTCACTGCAAGACTGTATTTCTGAGATGCCTCGAAAGATGTGATAGAGGCCCAGGCTGTGCCCGATCTCGTGGATCATGGTGTGGGTGTGCCCAGGAACAGCTTTTCATAGACAGATGGGTTCAGGACGATGCCACCTGCAAGGGGAAAACCAGAGCATGAGGCAAGCTGGACACTTTGCTTCCTGATTTAGGAATCCCCCAATCAATGGGGTGCTGCCCAAAGTACCCATGGGCTTTTCCACCCTATGCCTCCTACTGCCCTGGGCGCTGTTGTGACTTGTAATATGAATCACTGATTTAGTAGAAAGGGGTCTCAAAAGTCATTTTTGCAATCCCTTCATTTTCCAGATGGAAACACCAATGCCTACAGAAGTGAGGCAACTTACCCACAATGATCTCCAACTACTTAAAAGAGACTGCATGATTCAAATTCAAGGCCTCTGATTTCTGGGCTGGTAAATATTTCTGCAGCAACTTCTTCCTTAGGAAGTAAGTTACACCCAGGTTGATAAGTATTCTACAAGCTTCTGCTTAACTGAAGCCCTCAAGGTGAGACACGTTGGTTTCAGGGCTCATTCTGCCTGCACTAACTTTGTGACCTTGAGCAAGTCAATGACATCTCTGGGTCCCATTCCTTTTTCTCTCTCATCTCTGTGAGTGAACGTTCCTGAAGGCGAGCACTGGGTTGCACTTGTCATTATAACAGTGACCATAAAGCCAATATTTCTTGAGCATTATGATGTCTCCTTAGGCCAGCTGCTGAGTGTTTCTTGTGTCTAATCACAGTCATTCCCAACCAGATGAGACAGGCACTGATTCCCAGAGAAGTGAAGCAACTGACCCATGATCTGTCCTGGCAGGCCTGGTGCTGGCGAGCAGGAGATTTATCTCAGATTCAACTGCCGGGAGGGCTAGCTCGCTCAGTCATGGGGCTGGTGGGGTCTATTGATTCTGAACTGCTCAGGGCCTTCTTCAAACCCAAAGATAAAGATGTATGAGAGGACTGTGGTGATGGGGGTGTGTGCATGTGTGTATGTGAGAAGGGACAGGCAAAGGCAGGGAGGAAGAGAAACTGAGACAGGAAATCTCTCTCAATTATTTTATGTCTATTTTATGTCGATCATAATACAAAACATAATCCCCTTCCCACCCAAGACTTTTTCTAGGGATCATGGTGTAACTAGCAGAAGTGTGTGTGTGTGTGTGTGTGTGTGTATAATTTCTAATAAATGGGGTTTGATTGGGGCTACTTCAGAGAACTTGCTTATGATCAATCTCTCTCAAAACAGGGAGGTGGCAGCCTGAAGAACAGCTGGAGTTAGCCTGACATGGGTTGCAATCCTCCATTTGCTTCATATTGGCTGTATGATCTTGGGAAAGTGACCTTGACTCTCTGGGGAGTTCTAAAAGAAACAGCCACAATAGTGTCAATGACTCCGTCTCTCCAGGAACTTCGACACCGAGGTAATGGGAAGAGGACCCCACAGGTATTTTTCAAGGATAAGGACAGGATTGCAGACTTACTGTCCAGGTGGGCTCTGCCTGTTCTACCTCATTCCCGCCAGCGCACCCCTTTGCACAAAGCGATAGCACAGGGCCCGAGTCCTGTTTCATTGCTTCTCTTAAAAGGTGAAATAGCTGGAGCCTGACATCATCCTGAAATACTATAACATGCTATGGATTTATAGCCTTCTGTACTCCTGGTCCTGAGCCAGTCTCTGAAATTCGTGGAATATCAGGAGTACTTTTCTCTAACTTTAGAAGTCTGCTGTTCAACCCTTTTAAGACTGCTCATGGCCTTGTTAGTTGCTTTTCCAATAGCACAAAATTTCAGCACCGAGAAGGGTCCTTGGAGGCCACCATCTAGCCTACCCTGTTCATTTAAAATCTGAAGAAACTGAGATCTGGGAAAAGCAAGAGACCTGCCTAAGGCCATACTACTGAATCTGTTCCCTGCTGAGAACAACTATGGATTTTGGCTCTGGACCAGCACGATTCCCAGACATCATACGAAGCATGTGGTATAAGCTGATTGTGCCCAAGTTTGCCGAAGTTCCAATCTCTCTTCTGCCCAATACCTCTCTGTCTGTCTGTGAATCCACCTGTCTGTCTACCTATCACCAACCTCAGGGTTTCTCAACACTACTGCATTTGGGACTAGATAATTCCTTTCTGTGGCTTTTGCAGGAGATTTAGCAGCATCACTGGCCTCTACCCACTAGATGCTACTGGTGTAGCATCCCCCCATTTTAACAACCAAAAATATCTCTAGACATTGCCAAGTGTCTCCTAGGAGATAAAATCCACCCCTTCCCAGTTGAGAATCACTAATATTTATTTTTTATCTACTTCTATTTACATCATCATACACATACACACACACACACACACACACACACACACACAGTGGTTTCATTCTCTTAAAAACAACTGGAAAATGAGAGCTGTCTAGAGCAAACTAAGTCTAGAGTTTAATTCAGCACAACGTCATTATTAGAAGTTACAGAGTCCTTCATCTCCAAGATAGCGTAGATGCAGCTACTGGACTGTGGGTCTACCCCTGGGAGACCAGGCAGCCTGAGGAAACATCCAGCACAGTCACTCTGCTGAGACTGGGCATTTTCTGATGAAGACACTCACTGAGTCATCACTACTCACTGGTGGAAATAATGGGAACATTCCACCAAAGGGAAACGGTTAAAGACACTGCAGTGCCCTCATTCAATGGAGTGTCATGTGGCCATTACAAATGGCATCTTTAGAGAGATGGAAATAACCCAGAAATATGTGTGTGATGTTAAATGAGAAAAAGTGGGGTGGGAAGTAATTACGAAGATTGCCGCAACATGGAAAAATGTAGATAGCATAACACTCTGTGAAAAAAAAAGAACACAAAATTGCATTTATGCTATGATTTCAAATATGCACAAGTTAAAAATGCACGTCTGTGTATATCTGTGAACTGGAAGAGAGCATGGGAAAAATTTTACAAAATCGAATAACTCCAATGTTTGCTCAGAGTGCGTGGTTCAGAAACCATTGTCATTTCTGACTTTGGTATTGATATGTATAAACATATATTTTGTTTATGGACATGCATAATTTGAATGTAAGAAGAGTTCCTGGTGTTGGTGGGTGGAACATGAAGGAACAAGGAGTTCTTACAAACTCGCTTTCTCTTGCCTCTCTGGTGGCTTTCAAGCCAACCCATGTTTGGCTGTGCCAGCACAATGTGGTTACAAGGCTGAGGAGATATTTGCATGAACGAAGAGACAGAGAGGCAGGGGACGCTGAAACAAATCAGTGAACGGAGTTAATAAATCTGAATTCAAAACATGGCTCTGCCACTGACGTGTGTGACCTTGGATAAGACCCCACTCCCTCTCTAAATCTCAGTTTCTTCATTGGGAAACTGTTGTATTATTTTCTTCAGAGCATTTCTTAGTGGTTGACAAGAGATAAGGAATGCTCAAGAGTTTTGTAAATTTAAAAAGTGAAAAGTAAATTGTTCATCATTCCCATACCACCACCACCATCAGGATCACCATCACCACTAGTAACTGTATTCCTGTGCTAATCCAACTCCCTCCTGGAGACGTTTCTAATTCTCACCTAAGGGCATTAGGGCCTCCTTGTCCCATGGCCAAGTGGCTACTCCTGCCAATTCCTCCTCCGAGGAGTTTGCAAAGAAGATATTGAGGTGTGTAGTTCCATCCAGTCTAAGAATGTTCTTCAGTTCATTAACATCCAAGTACGCTCTGTAATAGAAAAAGAACCTTGGCTGTCATCACCATTCAAAAACGTGACTCTTCGCATAACAGGTACTGCTCATTCAGTAGAGCAACTATGTGTCAGGCACTTTGCTAAGCACTTTATAGACATCACCTCATTGACTTCTTTCAATACATATTGTAAGATAACTGATATGGCCCCATTTTATAGATAAGAAAATTATATCCCTAAGCGTGTAAGGCTTGATAAGGTTGCTCAGCTTACAAATAGCAGAGTTCAATTCAGAACTGAAATTTATCTAAGGTCCACATCTGTGTCCCTAAGGACTCAGCTATACTGACTAGTGACAGGGCCACACAATGTGAGTATGTACAGATCAAGAACACAGACCATGGAAGAGCGAACTTATTTTCTAGTCTTGGCTTCTTTCTCTTTCCTATTTCACTATGGACCTTGGACCATTCATTTGGTGTATACGGAGCTGTGCTAGGAAGCCTTCTTTGCATCTCTATATCAACCTTGCCAGGAGGCACTGTTACTTGGTTTTCAAGATAAGCAACATGTGGCCCAATGTTATTAAAGAGGTTGTCCAAAACTGCAGAACTGGGTTTCAGGGTCAATTCTGTCTAGCTTGGAAAACCATACTCCTTTGACTGGGGCATCATGCTGTCTCCTGTATCACACGATTCTGCATTCTGCAAGCCTCTATATCTTTGTCTGTACAATAGACTACAGAAGGATATTGTATTTGAGGTCGCTGCTTAGCCTGACATATCTGGAAAGTGAATTAACTCCCATTAATTCCCCATAGTACAACTGTCAACTCTTTAATACTTGGGACAAACACATGTTGGAGAGAGAAGGAAATGGTCTTTGGAGAGAAACTGGCACATCCTAGGTGCTCAGTATTAAGATGTCTTCCCTTGCAGAGGAAGACTCTCCCATCAAGACAGAAAGGCTAAAGCAGGGGATCAGCCACAGGAAAGTTATTCACACTCATCCCAGAACAGAGAGAGGCATCCTGCTCTCTGCTCACAGTGCCTCTTCTAGCTCCTATGTTATATTTGTCGTCATGTATTTTAGGGATCTTGTGAGCAGCTGATAATCACTTCTTGAGGAAGGCTGGAAATGAATCCAGTGATTCATTGATAAATAAATGAATAAAAACATAAATAAGTAAACAGGCAGGCAGCTGGTAGTAGGCAAGATAAAGTCCAGGAATAATGATATTTGATGTTTGTTAGCCTGACTTTACACGGATTATCTCCTTTCATCTACTTATTTATACCGAGGTGGGCAGCATTATCCCCATTTTCCAGAGGAGAAGATAGAGGCTTAAAGAACCTTCATATCTTGCTAAGGTCACACGGTCAGTTAAAAGTGTTTTCCTTTTTCACAATGTTGTCTCTCCTAGGGGGTTGGCACAGGGCCCGGCATGTAGAGCACATAATGATGGTTCCCTTGTCATGGAAGGGCCTTTCAATATGAGAGTAAAGTCCAAGCTCCCAGCATGGCCTGCAAGAACCCGTCTCCACTTTTGGCCTCATCTCTCTGTCCCCTCTCTTGAATCTCCAACTGTGCACTGGTATCACCCACCATGAAGCATCAGCCCCAGTGCCTTTACTCATGCCATTCCCTCTAACAGGGACTCTGATGAACAAATCCAAAGTACATTCTGGGACCTCTCCTCCAGGAAGAACTCCCTGATTTCCACATCACCCCCGCCCCCCTTCTTTACCATCTTTGTACTCATCCACCTCCTATTTGTAGGTACTCTAACACCATTCCAAATAATCACTACCCCTTTCTATATCTGCCACTCTTTGTGGCTCCCTGGAAGGCAGGGGATGCACCTTACTCATCTCTGTTTACTGAGTCCTCAGCACAGGACTTGACACCTGAGAAGCACTCAGTACATATGGTTGGATTTGAATTCACACTGGGAAAGAAAACAGCCAAAATATTTAGGTCACAGTCTGTTTCGGCACTTCCTTGCTATGAGACCCCCGTTTCCATATCAATACACTGGATGCTTCACAGAGCATTTCTGTGGGTCATGACCTTACACCTCAACTCTGATGGGAATAAGTGATGTCGAGACCTCGAGTGCCCTCCTGTCTACCCGCATCAAGAGTTCATAAAACCAAATACTCATGTAACCATAATCTTTACAGCTTTCCAAATAACTGGTTAACTTGAATTGTAGACACAGGCAGGGCCAGGAGAGGTTGCATCTACGTGGGCCTGAACATGGTTGAGGTGACCAATTTCAAAGACAACCACACAAGTTCAGATATTGACGCAAAGCCTTGCTATTGTGCCCTTTCCCTCCCAAGGTCCCATCCTCAGCTTCTTGGCCTGGAAACCTCATAAGGAGTTCAAACCAGGCTGTTCTGTGATCAAAGAAGGAAAACCAACACTTATTAAGCACTTGCTGTATGCCAGCTCCACATGCTGTTCCATCTCTGTGCACATGTGATGCCACAGAGTGGGCAAGATGGCTCCATCCCAAGCCAGAGCCCTGGCTATGAATCCAGCTCTTCCACTTGACATTTGGGTCAATTATCTTAACTGAGCAATTTATTTGACTCCCTGCACACCAGTTCCTTTATTCACAAAACACAAAAACAATAATAGTACCTATCTCATAGAGTTGTTCAGAGGATTTGGGACATTAAAAAGAAAGTGTAAAGGGTTTAGAATGCCTGGCATGTAGAAGTAAGTGTTCAGCTATTCTCATTATTTATCCCCATCTTATAGATGAAGTAACAGGGGTTTGGAGGTCACAGAGTGACAAGGCCAAGGGCAACACTAGATGTGGCCAACACTTCCCACAGCCTCGCGCGGGCCACGGTGGAGAGGGAAGCAGTGTGTGGGAGGAGAATGAAAACACAGAGAAGCTGAGGTTTTCTTGGCTCAGCCCTTTCCACATTATTTATTATTTTATAATTGATTTGTCCACTTCCATCAAGTGTTCTCTCTGGCAGAGAACACAAATGTTATTAGAGAAAGTCACCTCTTTGCCCCATGGCTCTAGGCTGAGAAAGCTTCAGAGAGAGACGGGGGATAGAGGGTAGGGCCAGGGGAGACATTTTAATTGGTTGTTTATTCAGTTGTAATTGCAGAAGCAATCTTTTTAGGGGGTGGCATTCATTCTGGCCCAAGGCAGAGATGTGGGATGTTGGAGTTATTCCCTTGCTTGTCTGTGGGTTTTCTTTTTTTCATACTTTGAGAAGCCTCTGTTTCCCAAAAGAGAAAGAACCTACAGTAGCCATCCTGGCTCCTAGCCTCATTAGCCTCTCTTCTCTCCATCTCTTTTGGGAGGACACACCCAAAGGAAAAGAGCTCTGGGGCTGAAAGTCTTCCTCTACTTGCTAAGGTCTTCCCACCAATTCAGAGCCTTGCTGGGTGTCTCCCAAAAGCATCAGGGAAAAAACTTGGGGACAGGAGTTCATGTGGGTATCTACCTGCTTCCTCCCATCTCTTTAAGATACTGTGTATTCCTTTCAGTCAATGGGTGGAGGAGAAATCACAGAACGTCAAATTGAGCAGGACCACGAGAGTCTACAGGGACTGAGGATGAGAAAAGGACAAGGACCTGCTCAAGGCCACATACCTTTCCATGTTGCCACTGTGGGAAGGTTGGCCCTGAGTATATAAGATAACTTGGTAAATTTTTTTTAAATCATCATTAGCCCAGAAAAAAAATCAATCCAAATACAAAAACCCTGTGTGTTTGTTAATTTATAAGACAATACTATTCAAGTCGGATGGCCAGAGCTATGTCCATGGCTGCTTTACTTCTCTGAGTCTCAGTCAGCGCCCAGGGATGCAGTAGCATTAAAGAAGGCAGCTCAGCACAGTCCTGGATGGCACTCCCCTCCAAGTTCTGGTTTCCTATTTTCTGCTCCTGGGCAACACCTGAACTGACAGTCGGCCTCTGGGTGGCTCCCTCACTCTCAGCTTTCAGTGTCACAGCCCCACCATCCAACCTTTTTCTTCCTCCCACACCCTCCCACTCAAGTTCTCATTATTTCCTCACCTCAGAACCTCTGGTTTTCCCCAAGTATGCCCATTCCCTGAGCATGTCCACCATTTACCTTCCTCTGCCCCACAATCTTTTTTCCGGAGTCTCAGCTTTCCAAAACCCAAGCTTCCACGCTAAGTTCAGTGTACAGGTGATGTGCTCCATGGACCCACTAAGGACCACACACCTGTAACATGGAATAATGCTGTCCACCTAACGGCCTTGTCCGAAGGACTAGAGGCACAGCGGAGGAAGTTCCTCGCACAGGGCCTGTCCCATAGAAGGCAGTAATTAGTTAACCTTGGCTATTTTCATTGCATCGTTATTATTATTCCAGTGATAATTATTAGCAACACCAAAATCGTCATCATCATCTCTAGCTGCAAAAGATGCCCCCCTTCACAGAGCCCCCCCCCCCACTTTGGATTCTGGTGATTCTATTATCAACCTCCTTTGTGTTATCTTCACAGTGTGAGCACCTGTCTTCCCCACCAGGCTATGAGCATCAAGCAGGTGGAGCCAAATCTTTATCCCCTCTGTGTCTCCTAAACTTTCCCTTCCAAAGAGACAGAGAGAGTGTGCTACCAATGATTGTCAGTTATTGAGTACCTCTCTTAAATTGCATAATCTCAAAACAGGAGGAGAGGCCCAAGGCTCAGGAAAATGCACCAACTTGCCCAAGGGTCACAGAAGGGTCTGAGGACAAGCCTCTATTTGCTAGGCTGGGTGGCAGCACCAATGGGTGAAGTCATCCTTTCCTGTGGGGGGCGGGATGGGGACACAGGTCCCTGCAGGAGAGCATGGCTTGGGAAGTTGGGCATGGGAGGGAGTGCGGCCTCCTGCAGAACCTGCGTTGCCTGAACTCTGGGCCTGTTGCTGCCACACTCTGAGGCCCAGTCTGTAGCGCAGGCTCACCATCTGCTCTGTGAGCCCGTGAGTTAGCTCCGTGCTTTTCAAATCCCAGTCTGAAGAAGGCTGAACCCACATGAACCAGATGCACGTCTAAAGGAAAAATGCTTCCGAGTCAAATGGGTTTAGGACATGCTCTGTTAAACAAGGCTAAATACATATATTTCTTAATTGCAAGAATTTGCAGAGCCTTTAATATGCAAAATGAAGAGTCGGTCAGATGGTGTATGAGGTGTTCCCAAACATATTGGACCATAATCCCTTCCCCCACTCCACCCCACCCATGCCTTTACCCCAAACCCAAATAATAGCATAACCAAGACAGTTTAGGAAATGTTGAGCTAAATTGGAAAGTCCCTCCTAACTTGGATCCTCCCCCTGGCCCTCTCAAGAGAGGTGCCTCCTTTCTTCCCACACAGCTGTGCACCTGAACCTCACTGGGAAGGTTGCAGGTCCCCTGGAATGTCGGTTTCAAGGGGCCTAGCCCACAGTGCCAAGGCACCCAGACTGTACCCCTCTGCCAGAGCTGCATTTCAAAGCCATGAGAGCAGTTCTGGAGGGAGATCAAAGCTCTCTCAACTCAACTGTCATTAGAATATTTTCTTTATGCATCTCATTCACTGGTGAGTGCCAACAACATATTTCCTAAATGCACTGGCTGAGATGGTACAACTCAGTAATAATCTCAATGAGAGAGCTGTCAGGGCCTGTTTGGCTGAAAGAGAAGCAAAAGGGAACTACATTCAGAATACAGAACAACAACAAATCCCTCAAATGAATCACGGGAAACTCGAGTTTTTCCAAGTCTGGAAACATAACACACGGGCTCTCCCATTTTAAAGATGGTTGGTCAGTGGTATGGCTCACAGGGAACCAGGTCAAGACGGACCCATCTCAGGTTCTATTCCCACTAAAAGCAAACTGACATCCCTGCTGCAGAAGAGAGAGCCGCCAAGGAGACCTTTGAGAAGTGCCATGCCACGGGGCTGTCCCCTGGGCACTTGATCAGTGCAGGCGGGTTACAGGAATGGTGCCGGCCATGTGCGGATGCCCTCAGTTGACTGAGAGTGGGAGACTTCCAAGCTGGAGGCTGGGGACAGTTCTTTCAGGTTAAAGGAAAAAGCAGCAGATTGCTAGAGATAAAGCCACACCTTAAGAGAGAGAGACGGACAAGGGTTCAAAAATGCCCCCTCTCTTACTTAAGGGACAGTGTGGCCTTAGAGAAGGGACTCAACTCTCTTGAACCATAATTTTCTCATCTATAAAATAGTGATGCTCACATTTTATAAAATATAAAAACTCAAGGAAGCAATACATACGAAAGTACCTAGAAGGGTGCCTACCCCATGGAGAGGCCCCATGATGCCCAATTCTATTTTTAGCTCACTCAAGGAGCTAGAGAGAATAGGCCTTCGCCCCCAAGGCCTGTGGTGTCCTTTCCTCAGTGAACCCTGGTTCCTATCACTGGACCGATGTGTTTATCTTCCTCGCAGGCAGGTGCCCTGTTTCTATAGCTAACAGAATGAGTCTTGTGAACATTGCCTATTTCCAAAACCTGATGCAGCCTGTCATTTCCAGGGAGGATCTCAAGTCCATGACCCACTCCTCCACTTTCAGAACACACTAGGCCATTTGAAAGTGATTATCAAACGTAAAGATCAAAGCCACTCGAGACAAGTCATTAAAGCAAGATAAACCTCAGAATGTTTATTGCATCCATATCCCTCATTCCAAATTACAAGCTTTCTCCAAGCGGTGACCAGTTCTAAAACCTGGATTTTGTACTTTTATCCCAAGGGCCCTAATGATTTGGACTTTATTCTCCTGCTTACTTTCATTGTCAGAAATGTTTTAATATGCCTCTCTAGTCTGTAAGGAGAGGCAAAGGGGATGGGGGCAATGCGTGGAGAGTTTATTAAATTCTAGGAATTCTGAATAATTGGTTTCCAAAATAATAGCTTTTTTTGTAGAAGCTTGACACATAGTCTAAAAAAAATGTAACAGCACCAATCCAAGATCATTTGAAAGCACAGCTAGTGTTGCTCAGTGGTTCAGTGTCGACCTATGAACCAGGAGGTCATGGTTCGATTCCTGGTCAAGGCACATGCCCGGATTGTGGGCTCAATCCCTCATACGGGGTGTACAGGAGGAAGCCAATCAATGATTCTCTCTCATCATTGATGTTTCTCTCTCTTCCTCTCCCTTCCCCTCTGAAATCAATAAAAACATATTAAATTTAAAAAACACACAAAAAAGAGCAATTGAGAAAATGATTATTCTTTTATTTATTTATTGAATTTCTCATGGTTTCATTATTCTCTTCCTCCTTCCTGCCTCCCTCCTTTCCTGTGAGCCTTCCTTTCCTCCTTCCTACCAGGTCCCTTCCTCCCTGCACATCATTCATTTAGTCTTTTCCTCTTTCCTTCACCAGAATTTACTGAGATGCTACCAAATACCATGCTTTAAGGTAGAATCTGGGCATACAAATTCCACATCGCAGAGTCAGCAGTTTTATGAACGAAGCGAGACAAATCAGATGATCACAACATAATGTGATAATACTAATAAAAACTACCATTTGGGGAGTTGACTACACCCCGGAACTGCTAAAGTACTTTTTTACATTATTTATTTGAAGCATTATAAGACCTCTATGTATTAGGTCTGGATATTCCCAGTTTATAAAGGAAGAACAGGGCTCAGTGAGGTGACACCATTTTTCCAAAGTCCCTGCTCCCACTCACAGATGTCAGAGGTGGGATGTGACCCCTGTTTGTGGCTATGACGGGCCATATCCTTTACTGTGAGTCTCTTATCTTCTGTATGCTACAGCAGAAGGGGTGCCGAACAGGATGGAAGCACAGAGCAATGACTCCCCTCTGAAGGTGGGTAAGATACCAGTGAGGTTTTCACATGGAAAATAAATACTGATTGGAGGTCCAACTGAGTGTGGGGGACCAGGAAAAGGGCTGAAGCTCCAGAAGCCAAGAGGCATGCAAGAGTGTGAGGAGAGTGAGGTTCTGCAAGTCCTCTGTGGTGGCTGCAAAGTTGGGGACATGGGAGCAACTCTCTAAGATGAGGCCATAGGCACCAGCAAGGGCCACATCGGGAAGGTTTTTGTACAGCAGGTCATGGAGGATGGAGTATCCAGAAAGCTCTAAGCAGACCCTGGCAGATGTTATAAAGATAAAAACGACCTGGTTCATGTTTCCCAAACAGCTTTCTTTCCTTTCTGGGGGAACATGGAAGGTGGACTGGAGGAGAGAAGAAATGGAGAAGTAGGAATTGGCAGTGGCTTGTGGAGATACCCTGAGAACATCGAAGTAGGAGTAGGAGAGTTTACGCATGGGGGACAATTCAATGCTGAGTGGGGGTGCGAGGGACGTGAATGAGGGTCTGGGTTCTGACTCGGTCCACTGGACACTTCGCCTTACCGGTCTCAGATTCTATACATCAATGCTCTCCTGCCCCACTGCTGGCCTTGTAGGAGTATTGTCTCTCGGGGTTGTGCCCTCTGCTGAGTCAAATGGGAACATCGCTGTCTGTGGCTCACTGCGGGGCACGATCATGCCAAGCCCAGGACTTGGGTGGGATCAGAATCTTGAGGATTCGGTTGGGAGGAGAGGAAGGTACTGGCTCTTAGACCTCTAGATCATTTTTAGAAATTGAAGTGGAAGTAGCAATTTTTAACTTTCCCCCCCCCCCCCCCCCACACACACACCAGAATGTATGATATCTCTTGTAGAATAAAATAAAGGATACTGGAGTGGCCCTCCAAAGAAAAGAATAAAATTATCTTGGAATAAAGGACACTCATTTAAAATTAACACCTTTCACTAGGAACTATTCAGCTCCTATTTTTCTCATTTGCCTTTTTGGAAGTGGTTTCTGGAGAGGCTGAGCAGAAGGCAGAGCGTCAGAACACCTGGTTCCTGGCAAGCTTGGTGACACCCCTTGGTGAACATGACTCAGACTGGAAGTGACTTTGACCCCAAACAAGTCAAGTACCCATTTGCTGTGTTTCCTCAGCACCTTGAACCTCTCCATAAAGCATAGATCCAATGAGCTACTGACCTAGCTACATACAGGGAATTCCATGAGGGTAGAATCACACCTATCTTGTGAAGTGTTCATTGCTGTACTCCAGCTCGTAGCACTGTACCTGCACATAGTAGGTGCACATACACGCAGAGTGAAGTGATCCGCCACTTCCTAAGATCTCTGCATGGGATACCATAATCTTTGTTTTACAGCCTCAGGTTCTCAGAATTTACTTATTTTCAAGGAAACCATTAAGCAATAAGAATACCCTGATAAGTAAGAAGAAGCAACAACTGAAGTGGGGTGGTGTATTGAAAGTACCAGAACAGCCATGTGATGATCTCACGTCAAATTATTGCTTGCACAACAGTTCCAGGGCCCTCAACTGCCTCTTCTCACCACCTCACTTGCCTCTTGGAGGATCAAAACCACAGTTGATAAACCATACACTGACCACAGTGAGCAGAATACACACACAGCTCACCGACAGCCCTGTGGTTTGTCTTGCACTTGGAGCACAATTAAATTAAGACAAATCACCTCTCTTTCATAAGCAGTGGCAGCCGCAATGTTCTAGGTAGAATGTGTAGTTTGGCTCTACTTGTTAGCCATGAAAACCATGGAACAGATGTGAAGAGTGACTGAACAATATTATGTTTGGGAAGAATGGAGCAAGAATTACAACATCATCATCAATATGGCAACCGCTAGATTTTCAGTCTGCACCGTGGCCCCATACCAATCACCTAACCTTAGGCAAATTATAGAATGATCTAAAGTTAGAGCTACATAGTCCTTACAGTAAATGTAGACCTCTCTGGATGACCTCGAACAAGTCTAGGAACTTCCCTAAATTTGGGTTTCTCCCGGGGTTAGAAAAGAGATAGGTCTCATGGGGTCTTGTGACAGTCAGAGCTTGAGTATGGGGAAATGATGCTGGGAAAAGCATGACACTATAGGTCAGGCTGTCGAAAGGAGAATTAAATTTGAACTGATTTTTGGAACAAGTATGCCACATTCAGGGCCTGAGGGCCGCGAGTAAGTAAAGGAGCGGGTACACAGACTGCCTGAGGTGGGGTATCATCATTAGGCCACCGCTGGCACTTGAGTCAAAGGAGTAGGATTTTTTTTAACTTGTCACAGAGCATATTTGTTCCTTCATTGCTATTCTGAACATATTACACTCCATTAAGATATAGGAGCTGGCAAAACCCTGGGAGGCAAGACCATCTCTTACCTCCCTGGATGTCCCCAGTGTCAGTGCCTGGAATTATTGGTATCTTTTCAATATTAAGCTCCCCCACAAGCCTGGAACCAGGATGACAGTGTCTGATTTGAAAATGTCTGTACAGGAAGAGATCTGGGAAATATTCTACCCAAATCTACCCATTTTACAGATGAAGAATTGGGAGTAAAAGAAGTAAGATACTCCCTGATGGCTAGGAAGTTACTGGCAACATCTAGTCATTTCCTTCCTAAGGTATTGCCAAGCCACAGGCAGACTGGGTTTTTTGTTGGTAGCACGAATTCTCAGGAAAAGAGCTCTCTCTTGTGTCTCTCTTCCACCCTCTGTATGATTCTGAGATGCTTCATGCTTTTTGGAGTTATAGTCACCCTTGTCCTCTGTGGCCATAAAAATAGGTCAGTAATCAGAAGTCAAGCTCAAGGCTAAGAGCTGCGGCTGGCTGACTGAACCCAGGAAAGGCTGCGATCACAAACATCAGAAGCTTGAAATGGAGGCAATAGTGCCCGTACCTCCACCCTTCACCACCAGACCACCCAAACAATCTCTAGAACAGGGCAAAACATAAGAGAAGCAGAGAGGGAAGGAGACAGAAAAGGCCCCGCCAAACAATGGGGAAATAGAAGCTGTTTGACTTGCGCCAACAAACCTGTAAGCAACACCCCCTGCTGTGCAAACACTAGTTTTATGTTTTCAGAAAGTGAGTGTGGGGGTGTGGGGATTCTCTCAGGAGGTGGACAATAAGCCAATGATGAGTTTTGAAGATAAGCTGAGCTGTGATCCATGTAGGGACATGTGGTTCATGCACATAAAAGGTCCTGCTGTCTGTCCTTTCAATCCTCCCTCACACCCCCTCTGCTTTGTTCCCAACCTGGGAGGGCATGTGACTGAGCACTGAGGCTGTCATGAGTGGTCACTGTCACCAGTGGATGTAGAGAGGAAAATGAGAGTGCTGACTATGCCCGACCCAGATGGAAAAACCCCACTGCCTCCCACCGAGGCCCTCAAAGGGGCACCCAGTGCTCCCATACATCCAGGAGCCAGACGTGGACACACACATCAAGGAAAGGGGTGAAAGGGGAGCCACCTCAGATCCCCGCAAGTTGGGGGCCTCCCTGGCGAGTTCCCAAAAAAGGGTTCCAACTTGCATCAGTAACTGAGAGACAGAGTGTGCAGCAGCAAGAGCCCCGGCCAGGAGATGGCTCACTCCACCCCTTCCCTGCTCAGTGTGGGCCTGAGGGGGTTAGGGCATCTCCCCACCCCTAGGCCCCCCCCTTCCGTAGGACAAGCGTGAATTACTCAGCCAGCTCCTTCCTCAGATCCCAGCCATGCGTTTGCCTTTTGTTAGAAAGACATTAACTTGTGTGGTGTGCTGATTATCTCTTGAGAAAATAGATACATTAGCCTTTAATATGTGCAGAGCTTCCGGGATAAAGAAATGCTTTCAAAAAATGGAATTTGCGAGGACCCAGAATAAAAGGGGCCCTTGGTGGTAAAGAGTGACCAGGTTGTCTCCAAGTTCCTTGCCAGTCTCAAGGCTCTGGTGAGGAGCTCAGGATTAAGGGGGGCTGGAGATGAAGAGACATGTATGTAAGAGGTCAGAAGATTTCCTGGAGATGGAAAATCCCCAAACTAACCAGCACTGCTATTTTGAGAGTTCGCTAAGGACTGTATATTATTTCACTGAATCCTCCAAACCAGTGGTTCTCAACCTTCCTAATGCCGCGACCCTTTAATACAGTTCTTCATGTTGTGGTGACCCCCAATTTCATTGTTACAAATTGGACATAATTAAAGCATAGTGATTAATCACAAAAAAATATGTAATTATACATGTGTTTTCTGATGGTCTTAGGTGACCCCTGTGAAAGGGTTGTTCAACCCCCAAAGGGGTCGCGACCCACAGGTTGAGAACCGCTGCTCTAAACCTTCACATGTGTTACTATCATCCCAATTTTTACAGGAGGCTACTGAGTCTTCGATAAAGGAAGAGACTTGTTCAATGTCATAGGAATGTTAAGGGAGCTGGTTCCAATATGCTCTGTCTCTGAAACCAGTAGTCTTATGGATTTGCTAGATGACCGGTCCTCTGAAGCTTCTCACTGGTCACTGTGCTGAGCTCCTTATTAACCTCAATTTAGGGGCCACGTGCAGTTCTTCTGTTGCTTTCCATTCACCCCTCTATTCTGCTCTCAAAGACCAAGGTCACAGGCACACCAGGGTCACAGATGGGACCTGTGAGCAAAGGTGCACTTTGTTCAGAAGACTGAAGGGAGCCCAGACCGAACCAAAGAAAACAAGACCATGTGCATCAGTGGCCTGGGCCTGTGTGTTTGGACCAGGCAGGTATGGGGGCTGGAGATGGCTGGAAAATCTAGGAACTTCAACCAAATTGGAATGTCAACCCATTCTAACCAATCCCCCAACAGTGCCTGGGATTAGTCCATGCAGAAATGCATCCCCTAACATAGTTAGACATTTGGGTCGGTTTCAAGATAAACTAGTGTGCAAGCCTAATGAGATCGATATAACTTTTGTGGTCTTTATTTTAAAATGTCAGTTCTGTGGACAGTCCTAAAAACAAAAAACAAATAGTATTTTAAGAATGAAAGTAATCTGGGCACATGCCCTCAGTGTGTGTAGTGGTTCCATTTAGGCGTGTTTTATGAAGCTGCTGGACAGCATCTCCAAGAAAAACAATGCTGACGAGAGATCCATGTGTGCAATCCAGAAGGGAGGAAGGTTGCGCCAGCACCTACTATGCGCCAGATGCTGCGCCAGGCGCTTCACACAAAGGGCTGCATTTAAGTTTCCTGACATGTCCCAGGAGAGCCACTCTCACCCACTTTTAGAGATGACAAGCCAGCGACTCTCCCTGAGAAATGGGCCGAGGTCAGGCTGTGGATTGAGAGTGGGAGCAAGATTCAAACCCTGATCAGTCTCCAGCATGCATCCTTTTTCCCCTCCACCAAGCCTGACTCCTGTTATTGCTTTAATGAATATTAGTCATGTTAAATAAACTCTGATATTCTGATTATAAAATTCCAAGCCATTTCTCTTACATGATTTCTGGAAAAGAATGAAAAAAAAGTAGCTGAAAAAATAACCAGGGCCTTTTTCATCTGTATGCTGGTCAACTGCCCAGAACTCTTTGTGGGATATTATTTTATGTGACCCTCAAGGCAATTGTGCCATCCAGGCGGACAGATATTGTTATCATTCCCTTTTGACAGAGGTGAAAACGGAGGCACGAGGAGATTGAGAGACCTACCCAAGATTGCATAGCTAAGGAGCTGCCGAGCCAGGCCTAGAATCTATCTCCCCTCAATTCTTCCTGCATCCTGTAACAGTAAGGTTCTCCGGGCTCTACTACCTGAAGAACAAATCATGGTATCTACCTATCTGCAGTCCCTCCCCACACCTTCCTGCCTCGATCTCTTTGCTCTCCCCCACCTCTTTTTATTTATTTAATCCTCACGGAGGATATTTTTCCATTGATTTTTAGAGAGAGTGAAAGGAGGGGGAGAGACAGAGAGAGAAAAACATCGGTGTGAGAGACACACCGATCAGCACACCCAAGATAGAGCCTGCAACTGAGGTATGTGACCTTGACTGGAATCGAACCCGGGCCCTTCCGTCTATGGACCAGCAGTCTACCCACTGAGCCAAACTGGCCAGGACTCACCCACCTCCTCTATAGCACTACAAAGCCAACTAGATGCTTCTCCACCAGAAAACTTTCCAAAGTTCTCCAAACCACAGGGAGCCTGTCTTTTCTCAGGGCGCACGTAAGCCTTATCGTCTGTGCGGTTCATCTGGAAATTAATCATCTGCCGCCTGGCCATGTCTGGAGTGATGGTAACAAAGGTCATTAAACCACAGCTTACGAGCGTCTTCAGGACAGAGATTACATCGTGGCTCCCCGGGGCATTTATCACAGCGCCCTGTTTACTCAAGTGTCTTAACAAAATACGGATGATGGTAAGAACATGACCATTCCAAATAGAATTTTTCCTAGTTTCAGATTGCCAGCTTCTAAGACACCAGGACAATGCAGGGGGGTGAAGTGCCTGGGGACCTGGAGACAAAACTCGGGGTCTTGCTCTCAACTCAGCTGCACTCTCTCCGTGAGGCTGGGTCAGTGCCGCACCTCTGGCTACTCAGTCTCCTCGTTATAGCAAGAGGGGGCTGGATCTTCAGCTTGAGAGCCCCTGGTTCCATGCAACTTTTCCAGATTTGGAAAGAACTTGGAGGAAGGAAGTATATGTCCCATGCAGTCATCCCAGCAAAAAAGAGACCCAGTGAGTGAAGACGAAACATTGAATGGCAGGGGGAGAGGCTGGGGGGTCTACAGATACCAGCAGAGGGGTCAAGGAGGCTGCCTCACCTGGTCAGCATGGCTCAGTGGTTCAGTGGTTGAGTATCAACCGATGAACCAAGAGGTTATGGTTCGATTCCTGGTCAGGGCACATGCCCGGGTTGCAGGTTCAATCCCTAGGGTAGGGTGTGCAGGAGGCAGTTGATCAATGAGTCTCTGTCATCATTGATGTTTCTATGAGAAAACATAATGTTTCCCTACAAGCCCCCAGTATATAAGGGAAACCCCTTTTTTCCTCTGTGTCCAATTCCACATGAAAACATACTCATGGACAAAGGTGAAGTTCACCTGATGGAGTCAGAGCCTGCAGACTGGAGGGGTTCCACCAGGAATGTGATGGATTTGGTGCAATATCCTCTCGCATTGGGATGCCTACAGCCCAAATTGTCACCTGACCTGTGATTTCCTGCTACTGGGGATTTCTATTAACACCCGGGTTTTCCATTTTATTTGTTAAAAGGCATGTGAAGTGCATTCTAACTCGTTTGTGGACATTTCTAGTGGCTGCAGATGAAGCTCTACCCTCCTGGCTCATGTCCACCACAGCAGAGAATGCCAAGGTTCACCAGAATGTTTTTCTCTAACTGCCGAGTCTGAGAGGAAGACTTCTTCTGCTCACACATACTGCTCCTCCTGGCCAACGTGGGATCCTTCTCTCACACCAGTGATTTCAATGGCACCTTTACCTGCCTGTCTCACCCAGTAGATCAGTGGTCGCCAACTGGTGGTCTGTGAGGTCCGAAAGGTTGGTGACCGCTGCACTAGATGCTGAGCTCCAAAAGGGCAGGGGTGGGACGGGACGGGCACAAAAGGGACGTTCAACAACTATCTATTGAGAAAAGAGAAGAAGGGCGGGGAGGAAGGAAAGAAATAAAAAGAAAATGAAGGAAGAAAAAAAGGAAAGAAGGACATAAAGTAAGGAAATGACGCGAGGAGGAAGGGCTTAGTGTGATAGTAGAGTTTTCCCCGAGAAGAGCCCTTCTCTGCTTATGGCCTGGACCTGAGCCACACTGCATGACTTCTTATTCTCCAAGTCCTTCCTCATCAACTTCTCCCCTCCCCCTTGCTTATGCTGTACCTTCCGCATGGGCTGGCCTTCCCTGTGTTCTGGACGTGTTCTGTCCACTCATCCACATCCTCTCCCCTACCTCTCCACCTTGCCCTGCGCCCTTGCGAGGCTGGCCTCTCTCAGTTGCATAAACAGATTCCTTTGCCTTGTGATCCCCAGTCTGGTTCCCCAACGGAAAGCACTGGCTGGAGACTGGAAGGCACAGGAAAACAACATGAAGAATGCCTGATTTCTGAGCTGTATTCCGATGCCCTTCTGGCCAGAGTGCAGCAGGCTGGCACTCCTCTCTACCCAGAGTCACAGCTGCTGCCAGAAAGCCTTCTCCACTCAGCCACTCTCTTTAGGTTCCAGAGCTGCTCCTCCTCCTAACCCTCCAGGCCAAGGATGGAAATAGCTCCCCAATGTTACAGCCCTGGCCTTGTTGGTTGTCCTACACTGTTGTAAGTAACCGATACTGTTGTAAATAGCCTCTCCTTCAAAATAGCTCCTCCTTCAACTCTCCTGAATTATTCTGTTTGAATGTGCCATCTGGTTCCTGCCAGGACCCTCTGACTGATGCAGACTGCATCTCTACCTCTCAGCGTGCTGCCTGGTGCCTGCTCAAATCAGGCCTGCTCTACTAACTTGCCTTGTTTTCTCGAGACAGAATCAATCTCTGCTTCTCGGGTCTCCTGCCACTGTCTGCCACTAAAACCACAGCTCAGAATGTCTTAGGTTTGAAAATGACTCCCCCAATAAAGTGGCGGCCCTTCAATGGTGAGGAATATGCCTCCATTGCTGCCAGCGTCGCTAGTGAATAGCAGAGAGGCTGGCAAAGGGAGACATGCCCAATAAATGCCTGTTTAGAGGATAGAAACACTCACCATGTGGTTCCCTAAAATGACTTGGAATAAGATATAAGCATAAAGTTGGGCTGTGTAGTACTCAACCCCAAGACCATCAAGGCCACCTTCTCCACCATTTGCCATATCCCTGGCTATAGCCTCCGTGTGCATGCCTCAGGTGATGGGGAGCTCACTCACCTGTAGAGAATTACTCCCCTGGAAGGAACATTCTCATAAGAAAAGGCCTTGCCTGTTACTCAGTTCAACACTGCCTCCTGTGATTGAAACACTCCGGTACCAGCCATGGCTTAGAAACCATATGGAATAATTATGCGCCATTTTCCATGGAACATGGCTTCTGATACTTGAAGTGCATGTCATAGGCCTGTGGTCCTTGTGAAAATTTTCTTATCCAAACATCTTCAAATGGTTACATGACATGGCTCCTGGCCCCCTCACTGTCCCAGTCCCCTTCTTTGTGCTCATCCTCAGGTGGCTGTGCTTATCATGGCCTCTTAATAAGAAAACTCGCTGCTGGTGTAGCTCAAGGAAACCCAAGACCATTATTCAGTCCTCCTCCAAACCCACTCTCTCAGCACTTAGTAATCCCAAGCTCTCTAGAGCAGTTGGGAAGAAGAGAGTGAGAACAGAAGGCAAGGAGCAGGTCTCTGTGGCCTGCAGGGGTGTTTGGGCAGCGCTGGGGAGCTGTGCATTGAAGACAACCAGGATGCAGGGATCTACAGCCCCCTTAACCACCGCGTGACCACTAAGAGGCCATGTGAGCTTTGGCCTTCAGTTCCCTCTATAGAGGATGTTTCTGAGTCTGCAGCCCCAGATCTGCTAGGGCTGGATGCTCTCCTGTAACACAGGGACCCAAGGACTATTAGATAACAAGTGTGTTTAAATGTGTTGAAAGACATTGTACTTCTCTGATGGAGTCTGCCAATCTGCCCAGCTGCATTATGGGTGGATCTTATTTTACTCAGGAGAATCGCTACATAAATTGTCACAATGATGAAATTTCATTGGGGCTACTCAGATTAGGCAATGGGCCAACTATTTCTCACCAGTCTATTGCACAGTGAGTACAGAAATGGGGAGTGAGCCCTTAGATACATGTACAGAACTCAGACGCTGCTTCACCATGCTTCTGGTATTTCATTTTATATCAATTCACTTTTGCTGTATATTACAAAGGTACTGTTTTGTAGCATATAGAAAAAACAAAACCTGGCCCTTCACCATAGATTGAGAAGAAGCAATTGAAATA
>NW_006297145.1:1346810-1353990 GCF_000327345.1 Myotis davidii | reverse complement strand
ATATATATATATAGAGAGAGAGAGAGAGAGAGAGAGAGAGAGAGAGAGAGAGAGAGAAGAGAGGAGAAGAGAGGGAATGAGAATGAATCACCTTGGGCAAGAATTAAGTTGAGCTCTTTATTACAAATTATCTACATAATGTCAATCTAATTTTCACTGTCTCTATCACAGGTGCCCGTCTTCCTTCCTTCTTTCCTTCTGTCATTTCTTCTGCCCACCTCTGTTTTGAAAAGTCACAAAGTAAAAATTTCTCTACAAACTTCCACAGGTTTCTCTCTGCACACAGGAGACCTGATTCCGCCAGAATGCTGTCACCCCCAACCTGCCAGGAGATAGTGTGCCCTGGAGGGGCTCACCCAGGGCCCACGACTTTCTGAACCAGCAAAGAAACAGGCCCTGATGGGAGTGGTCACAGCACTGGCATAGGACCACTCTCAGGCATGCTGGGCATGCAGTCCCATGACTTAGGAAAGAGGAGGCCACTGGAGCCTGCCAGTTCTGCCTGCTGATGGTGAGGTATCTGGGACCTGGAGCCCCATGGTCCCCCACACCAGCACAGTGCCCTCCACAAAGGCTGGCTGCCCTCGGTCCTGACCCAATCCCACTCAACAGTTTTCTCCCAAGACTTTAGAGAAGCTGTCCTGCCTGCGAAATCTGTCCTTTAACTCTGCCACTTATTGTTCCTTGGACTTAAAAATACCCTCCTTCAGTGGGAGCTTTGGAGTCCACGGATCTGAGTTCAAATCCAAGCTCTCCATTGAGTAGCTGAGTGAACTTGAGTCAATCCCTTCACCATTCTGAATCCTGAATTTCCTTCAGGAAAAGAGGGCTCAGGCTACCCACCTTCTTGGGACTTGGTAGATGCTAAATAAACATGTGCTGCATAGACGCAAGAATGGATGGATGGATGGATGAATGAATGAATGGGTGAATAACTTCTACCTATTTCTGGCCCTTTGCTCTTCCCCATGCCCACTCTGCCTGGGTACACTAGTAACCTCTGGGAGTCTAGCTCAGAAGAGCACACACTGCATTAATCTTGGAAGACTTGCATTTGTGAATTAACCAAATGATTTTCCTGACCCATGACCTTGACCAAGTCATTTCACTCTCGAAATTCCTCTCTTTTCCTGTCCATCAAACGCAAATGCTAACTAACCTCTGTCTTGTCTTCCTTGCCAAATTCTGTCAAAGCCCAAATGAGAGCAGAGATGAAAGGGCATCATGACCTGGAAGGAACTGGCCACACACCACGGCTGCTTCCCACATGGGCTGCTCATGTGTGGAGCCAAGGTGAGAGTCCAGGGCCCTCCTGGTGCCAGGAAGCTGAGCTGACGTGCTCTCTGGCTTGCTGCCAGGCATCGTCATTCCTTTGCACATAGGTATTCTGTCTGTACATGGGCGGCCCTTGCTCTTTGGAGAGAGACATAAAGAGGGGAGTCAGCAGAAAACCTGCCGAGGTCTGCAAATGCACCCGGGCTATCAGCAGGTCCAGGGTCCTGCATGCGGACAGAATGGAAAAGTTCAGCCCGAATCTGGGACATCGGAGAGTGGATGCTGACTGTTTCTCTGGCTTCAAACTAGTTCTTCCTGGTTTCACGTAGAATATAAATCACCCAGGGGTTCACCTTGGGGTTTCTCCTTTGCGTTCCTGGTGAGAGTTGGTAGCATAAGGTAGAGGCTAAGTGGGGCATTAGATAGAAGACGCTTCTTCTGCCCTCTTCTCAGCAGGACAGGAAGAAGTGCCTCTCCCCAAGGGCTCTCCTTTCTCCCCCAACCCAGTCTCTGATGCGCAAGTTGTACCTGCACCTTCCCCAAACACTCATGCTGCCAGTGAGTCTTCTCTGTGATGTCCCATGGCACTCCCTGACCACAGCACCTGCTCCCTGTATCATACAAAGAATGACAGATACACTCAATGAGCGCATATTACCTGCTAGCCACTACAAGAGATGATGCTTTATGCAAGGGTGGGCACAGGAGATTTACGGTTGTATGTGAAACACAGTTGATTCTTGTGTTATTATGACCACAGCCTGCATGCTTTTTCCATACAAACAATTGTGATCCTACTTTTGCCCACCCCTGCATGCCCTCTCTCAATCCTCAGAGCAGCTCAGCAGAGTGAGCACCATGATTATTCCCATTGCACAGATGAGGAAATGGCTTCCAAGAGGTCAACAAGTGAGGAAATAGTACCACAGAGAACTGACCCTGACTTTATTCACACTGCCCAACCGACCACACTACTCTGTCCATTACGGGAGCCCCATACGGCTGTGTACTTGAAATGCAGCTAGTGTGGCTTAGAAACTGGATTTTCAGTTTTATTTCATCTTAATTTACATGTGAATAGTCACAGGTGGCTAGACAGACAGCACAACTCTAGCCCACTCTACCACGTACGCTTCAACAGCTGTTTGTACCCAGCTCATGCCACCCAATTTAGACTGTGAGTTCTTTGAGAAGACAGGGTCCTGACCGTTCCTTCTTATCCCAGAGTAGGCAGTCAACACATTTTTGTAATGGATGATGCTTGATGTGGTCCCCAAGATCACATGTGGTCCCCAAGATCAGCCTGGTCTCAGTCACAAGGCTGCCGTGTGAGCTGGAAAATTCCCAGGACTCCCAGGGGCCTCAGGGCACATGCCTATAAAATGGGAGGAAGCTCAGCTCTCAGCTGGGCATCACCACCTGCCCAGCGGGTCTTACCTGTGTGGAGAGTCAGGATCGAAGCATGTCTGGGTGACATCTGTGATGTCAGGGTCACAGCACTCCCCGCCGTCGAAGTTGAACCGTTCGTAGTTACAGTCCATGTCACACACCCCATTCTGCTGCTTCTTCATGAAGGCAGGGTGGCGCAGGTGGCGGCAGTCCCCACCGTCGTGGCCGGTCAGCGTGTGGTTGCATTCGGGGTCACAGTTCTCATCCCCGATCTTGCTGATGTCACAGTTGGCCAGGATGAGGCGGTGGCGCAGGGAGGAGTTGCTCACCTCTAGCACCTCCAGCTCCCAGGAGATGTTGTAGGGCTGGAAGGCCTCGGCCAGCTGCTGGTGCTGGAGCTCGATTTGCTGGCGGCTCACCGTGGGGTTCTCGTGGCCATCGTCATGGAGGTTGACGACGCGGTAGCGCACCACCTTGGGCCGGCGGAAGCGCGGCAGCTGGTTGTAGCTGGCAATGACTTGTGCGTTGTCGCACAACGTCTGCCCGCACAGAGGGGGCTCCAAAGTGGTGTCCAGCAAGAAGCTGTGGGCACCGCTGAACTCCACCTGGGGGCTGTGGCCGTCCTTCATGGGGGACCAGGTGCGCTTCACATTGTCCCAGTTCTCCTGTAGGAGGAGCTGAGGTAGAGGCGTGTGGAGGCCATGGGTTTCCATGTCCAGCAGGACCTCCCGCTGGGTCCTGGCCACCTTCCACAGACTGAAGCGCTCAATGTAGCCCCGGTAGTTGTGATTCAGGGTGCTGCCCCCCAACATGAGCACTTTACACTTCTGAGTCAATGGGCTGAATATGCCACCCACCTGATCCCCAGAGGTTGCCACCTGGGCACCATTCACATAGAGCTTCATCAGCCGCCCATCGTAGGTGGCAGCTAGGAATACCCACTGGCCAGGGAGGTAGCTTTGGTGGGCATTGATGGTGGTCACTTGCCGGGCCCGGTCTGTCTTCAAGGAGAAAAAGTAGCGTGGGTCTCTGTTGCCTTGGTCACTGATGGTGTGAATGCCCACGACCCATCCTCGGTCACGTGAGGTATAAGAACACTTGTCATACAGCCCTATGTGGCCCCAAAAAAGAAAGATGAATAAATAAAAGATGGAAAGAAAGGGGGTTATGTTATTTCGTTGCGATAAAACTTATATCAGGATGTCCTAGACCAATCATCTTCAAATTGGCAGTTACTACTGGAGCCTCTGGAACCACCCTCAGGCAGAAAATGAGAGGACAAGGGAGTTGGGTTGGGGGCTTCTCACCATAACTATAACCCAAGTGGATTCACTTTAATTGGTTTTGCATATGGAACACACAGAGAAATATTTTTGTTTGAAGAATGGGTACCTGAGCTAAAGAAAACAATGACACCATCACCAATAATGATCATTCAAATCCAAAAACCTTTGACTCTGCAAAGCTGTTCTATGGGAAAGAAGACTTTCTAATTAATAGGGTATTTTAAGTATGAAATGATATGGGAGGTCAGAGGAGAAACAGAGGGAGATAATAATGAACAGAAGGTGTTCATTTAGTAGGACAGTTCCTCCTACGGTCGCCATAACTTTGAGTGCACATCAGACATGAGCAGCCAGCCATCCAGTGCTCGGTGGTGGTGAATTGTTGGGAAAGTCGGCCTGCAGAGGTGGGGACAAGGAACTCCATTGTTTCTATCTCTAACAGGAGTCTGGCCAGACCTGACACTTATGCCAAAGAAAGGCAGCAATGCTGACTGGCTGAATTGGAAAGGTTTTCAGAGATCACACTTTCAACTCCTTCACTTGACAGCTTAGAGTCTCGAGACCCAGAGAGTGGAAGGCATTTGTCAGGTTACACAGAGTCATGGACCAATTTCCTGAGACCCAATTCAGCTTGTTCTCCTCTAACACAAAAGTTAATATTTTAAAAAATAAAACAAGCAGCCTCTTACATAAGCAGGTGTTGGGGACCCCTACATAATAGTTAACAATAATAAGTACAATCTACTAAGCCTCTATGGGAGGTCAAGCATTATGCTAAGGTCTATGTGTGCATTAATTCCTTTAATCTATGTAATACTCTTGGAGCACATGGAAGTTAACAGAGGAGCACATGGAAGTTAAAGAAGATAAAGAGTAAGTTTAAGGCCAACTGGTTGGTAAGCAGATCTTGGATCCATCAGACCCTGGGACTCACGGTCCTCAGCACCTTCCTCTCCCTCATCAATGCCACTGGGGATCTGAACCACACCATCTGCCTGGGGATGGCACAAGTTTCATCAGGTGTTTGGGAAAGTTTTAAGCCAGGATATCTCTAGACTTACTCTGGGAACCCCAAGAAGTCACTTACCAGAGGTAAGCACCTTCCTCTCTCTGGATCTAATCTTTCCACTCATCAACCCCCACTCCCCAGCCTTTCTGAAATATACCCAGTGTCCATGGCACAGACAGGCTGCTGGGTGGAGAAGAGGGCTTTCTAAGTGAGAGTATATTTTAAATGTTGGCTGACACCCGAGGCCAGGTGGGAGGATAAAGAGAGGGATGCAAGAATTAATAGAAGATGCTCATTTAGGACACGGCCTACTTTTAGCTGGAAAATGGTTGTGGTCACTTTAACTGAGTGTGCATCTACCATTAGCACTCATCAAATGAGCATGGAGAGCTTCCAGAAAAATCAATAAAGGAGGTCCACACAGTCTTTACTCCTTTGTGGGCACTGGGGCCTTAGAATTTGTGTAAATCTTTCCATTACTTGCTGACACGGATGGCAGTTTTGGCGCCAGGCAGTTCACCTCTACCTCTCCTCCCACACTTTGCCTGACAGCTCTTCAGGAAATGGCGAGAATGTCCTCCCAAAGTCAACCTTTTCTCACCTTGGTAAAGCCTCAACTATCTCTTCTGGGTCTTGGTTCTCTACCTGGTAAAGAAAGGTCTTGAATGAAGATTCCCCTCACATGCTTGGTCTCTGTTTACCTGTGATTCTAAGTTTCCTAATGGCTAAAACAGAAACCACCTCTTCCAAGAAGCTCTCTCTGATAACCCTGTAAGGAATGATCATTCTCTTCTCTGAACTCATTTTACTTTTAGGAATCTGGACACGTGCTTTCTGGTTTTTGAGTCATCTTACCACACCCTCTCCCACCCCAGACTGGATGCCTTTTTTGAGATGGAAGACTCTGTCTGGGTCATCTGTGTTCTGTCAGCAGCTCACTCCATGCCTTGCCTAGAGCAGCCACTTATGAATGAGCACATGAATTATTAGTGAGATCAAAAGCACTGGTTTATGTTTCCACGGCTAGAGGACAGAATGGATCAGAAGACAGCGTGTGTTCTTGGTAGGGTAGGAAGAGTAGGGCCTCTGGACTCGGGGTCATTCTGATGATAGCAATTACTAGCTGTACATTTGGGCCCAATCCCTCCACCTCTGTGGATCTTACGTCCCTCATCTCTAACTCTATTTAAGTATATGGTCATACTGAAAAGCCATAGCAGATATACCACACGTGGCACAAGGTGGCTCTCCAAATGGCAGTTCCTTTTTCAGATGCTGGAGGGTCTAGGAAATGATGTCAAGGGCAAAAAGTAGAAAATGACAAGAAGCAAAACACAGAAAGGTCAGAGAGAGATGGTGCCCTGACGGCATCTTGACCATGTACCGTGAGCAAGTATGATGAAGGCTCAAAAAAGCACCAGTCCTCCTGCAATCCCCTGGCAAGCCTACTCAGAAAGCATAAATTCCAGGGGGTCAAGCACTGCCCCTACCCCTCAAGCCAAGGCTCTGACCCCAGATTTGGAATAAGTTACCCCACTATGGGAAACAAGGAGAACAATGGTTCCTAGAGCCCCCACTCTTGTGTTCCCCACTCACCTCTAAACTCACCATCTCCTCCTTCCCTGGCTAACACAAAGCCCCTACACTTGAACAGAAAATTCTTCTAATGAGGAAATGAACATCTGAAACGGGATCCGTTCTCCCCCTCCCCCCTCTCTGTCTCTGCAGGTTTTTATTTTGCCAGGGGCTCTCAGTCCCTGGTTTTCCTGTTGCCTTTGGAAGGTGGCTAGCAGGGTTAGCAAGGTAAAATGTTTACACATCTGTAGGGTGCCCTCAGTTCAGAACCTTCCTGGCTTGGGACCATGGCTCAGGGCACCTCTGTTTGCAGTTGAGAGATGAAGGAAATAGTAAGCAAAGGCCAGACTGTGACACTGAGCACATGGAGCCAGGACTAAGAGGTGGCTGAGCCCCAGGAGGCAGAGAGCGCGTTTTCAATGGAACCAGGAGGAAACACATTAAGGGAAATGAGAACCTTGAAGCGGTGACTTCAGAAGTTCAGAGGGATATATTTACCTGAAGTGTGAGTGGCGAAAGGAAATCACTGACTCCAATAGGGATGGGATGGGGGATATAATGGTGACAGCGACTTATTTCTGTATGAAAATAACTTCATCAACAGTAGTCACATTTCAGTGGCTGGGGGTGGGGGGGGGGGGGACCT
>NW_006297145.1:1344692-1346763 GCF_000327345.1 Myotis davidii | reverse complement strand
GGGGGGGGGGGGGGGGCGACACTGTGAATCAACAGCCCAGGACCAGGGCCCTGGAACCAGAGATCTGGGCTCAGCTTGATGGATGGACTTGCCTTGGAGAAGTCACCATTCCCACCCCATGCTGCTGGCCTCATTTCCTTTCTCTGAAAAAGGAGGGGGTTCTCATGGGATGACACCCCCACCACGATTTAAGAGCTCTTTTGTTCCGTTAGAATGGTTCCTTGTAAGCAGAGGTCCTCAAAACTGTATTGCTTTGAGCCGGATGCCTCGTCACTCCCGATTGATTCCAATGTGCTTAGGTCCCCCTGCCTCTGTGTATCTCCACACAGGGCATGGAACAGTGCTCTCTGGAGGACACAGGTGTACCCGACACTTTCTCCTGTGGGTTCTCCCCATGGTTCTCCAGGAAGATAGAGATGGTGAAAGATGGTGAGAATCGGTCTGAGGCTGACACCATCTGTGTAGTACTGGAGGTTGATCCCTGGGGATGCATGCCCACCTGGCAAGACAGAAGCCTCAGGCGATTGTGCGCACATCCACATCTAATTAGCACACGCTGCTCAAGGCTGTCATCACATACAAGCAGACAGTGAAGGTGGGAGAGAGCCCGTTTCCCAGCCCAGGAGGTATGTGGGGCCCACTGCCCAGGCGGAGAGGTGGAGGCCCAGCCCAGGAAGGGGGCTTGCCTTCAGCTCCCATAGTAATCATTGGTCCCTGGACCCCTGGTCAGCTGGCCTCTCTAATGTGTCCCTTGCTTCCTGCAGGTAGGCTTACTGTGCAAAGGGTTTCTAACCCCCACCTAGAAGTTTGATGGTCACTGCCTCACTTTCTTCTCATCCACCCACTAAGCCTCACCCCAGAGGTGAAGACCTGAGTGAAGGGGCAAGTCCAATGGCAGCAGGCTTGGAGACATCTCCCCAAAACTCGGCCTGGGCGGGACTGGGAGACTCCTCTGGGCTTCGGGGTCACCCTCTAAGGTCACATTTTAAAGACATTACCCCAGGGTAGCTCTGTCTGACCACTGTGTTCCACCCCAGGGACAGACGAATCTTTCATATTTCTCAATCACTCACCCAATGTCTCTGTTTCATCCATGTGTGTCTACTTGGTTCATTGTGAAATGCCCAGCACCTAGCACAGAACCTGGTGCCTTGTGGATGCACCACATAGTTTGTTATTAGAAGTAAAAAATAAAGGGAGGGAGGGACACCTCTCTATTGCTGGCTTCTTTAAAGAGCAGTGAACCCTTTATTTAGACCTTTCTAAGTACCATGTGCACTACATTAATTCTCTCACTTAATCTTCACAACAAAACTATCAGCATTGCTCCTTTTGTCAGAGAAAACCGAAGCTCAGGGAGGGGAAGAGGCTGGTCCAGGGCAACGCGGTTTGGAATAGAGGCCTCCAGGATTCCTAGGCTCAGGTTCTTTTTTTTTTTAAATTTTTTATTACCAAGGGTAATACATTTGTGTCCATTTTTCCCCCCGCCCTAGACAGTCCCCTAGCCTCCCCTATTAAATTGATTTTTATAGACTGAGGGAACTGAAGCTCAGAGTTATGTGATCGTTGCTAGGATCCACATCTAGTAAGTGGCAGTCCAGGCGTTGACACACTGGTCTGTTTCACTCCCAAACCCATAGTTGCACAGCCCCAACAACCTGGCATTGCAGTCCTTGTTCCTCCCATGACCTGCAACTGGGGGTTCCCAGGACATGGGACTTGCTCTGCTAAAACAGGAGAGTCCAGGCTACCTGGGATGGTGGGTCCCCAAACTGTGCAGGCAGGATGTTACAGCCAGGCCTAGTCTAGGTTTGGGATAAAAGGAAAATATATGATTAAACTTTTTTGTTGTTGTTGTTTCTGGCTCTTTGATAATCAGCTTTTAAGATGCATGTGGTTTTCTTTTGTCATTTGTGTCTAAATGACACTTTATGTTAAATGCCAATATTCAAAATTTGGTTGGGCCTAGCCTTCAATTCCAAGCTTGTTTGAATTGGGATATTACTTTTTAATGACAGGTAGGATTTCAAGGTTGACTTTGCATTTGTTCTCTTATGTTTTCCAGTCCACC
>NW_006297145.1:1311859-1338304 GCF_000327345.1 Myotis davidii | reverse complement strand
TCCCCAGTCAGGGGCTGTGCCTGTCCCAAGGACAAGGCTGTCTGCCACTTGGTCTCCCTCCGACCCTCTGGGTTCAGAGGTCTGGCAAACTTTCCTGCCCAAATCCCTGGTTTTTTTTTTTACCTTTCCAGGAGAGTTCTGCCCTTCCCGGCTGCAAACCATCTCACCAGCTGAGCAATTTCACCAATTCAGGGTGGGCGTTATTAGTTTCAGCTGCTCACTCCATTTGCTCCGGGACAGGACCTGGGACGCATCTGCCTACATTGCCGCCATCTTCTTTCTCCCGGCTCAGGTTCTTAATTGCGTCATTGCTTGAAGTGCCAAGTGTGGGCTGTCTGAAGGCACAGCCCCTCCAAAAATATTTCTGTAAGTCCCACAGCGCCAACACAAGCAAGTTGAACTGAACTACAAGCCAGGAGGCTGCTGTCCGTGTCATTCTTCAGCCTGGGCCTCCAAAACCAACTAAGATTCAACGGTCCTTTTTGACTAGTGCTTAAGCTGTCCTTCTTGGCTCACCCCACTTCATGGGGACCCAAGGTTTTCCTGGACCTATTGTCTCTCTGGAATGAAGAATGCCTCAGCATCTGGATTTCCAGCACTCGCCTCCTTGCCTGATGGTGCCTGACCCAGGTTTCTCCCAACTTACAGGGTCTATACTGAAATGTTCTTTTGCTCAGTTGTCATACTCTTGGCTGTCTGTCCATTTGCTATGAGCTCAATTGTGTCCTCCCAAAATTCATAGTTGAAGTTCTAACTCCTAGTACCTCAAAATGTGCCCTTATTTGGAGAGTCTTTACAGAGGTAATCAACAGGTGCGTAGGGTGGACCCTAACTCAACCTGACTGGTGTCCTTAGAAGAAGAGAACACTAGGACACAAATGCACAAAGAAGGAAAGCCATGTGAAGACACAGGGAAACGAAGGCCGTCTATAAGCCAAAGAGAGAGGCTTTAGGAGAAACCAACACCCGGACATCTGATCTTGGATGCCTAGCTTCTAGAATAGTGAGAAAATACATTTCCGTAGTTTAAGTCACCCAGTCTGTATCACTCTGTTATGGTAACCCTACAAAAGGAAAGCACGATCATTTTGTGAGTTTTCTCAGCTCTCCCACAAAAATTTCTCTAAGATCTATGCCATCTTCCAGTGCCTGGTGCCCGAATCAGAATTACTGCCTGGTTAGGATACATTGTCTCAATCTACTCAGTTCCTATTGTGAGCAGAGCAAGATGGATTAGGAAGATGAAAAACTGCCATGTGTGGTCACCACGCACAGGAAGTGGTCCTCACAGGGGCCAGGTGCTTCTGTTTTTCAGCTCCAGTGTGTATTTCTGAAACACCTGCTGATGTTGAGCAGGTGGATAGGTGCTCGGTGCCCAGGTGCCTCATATAACCCTCATAGTAACCTTGTATAATGGATGCTATTTACAGGTGAGAAAACTGACAATCAGATAGGTGAGGTCACCTGCCCAAGGTCACACAGCACTAAACAGTAGGAAAGACTGGAATTCAAGATTCCTCCTTTCAAGTTCAGTTCCACCACAGAGGAGTGGGGCCTCAGCTATGCCTCCATCCTGCATTTTTTGCCCTCAAATATAACCTCGCGATGGGTTAACAGAGCACCAAATTAGCTTGGATAACATTTGACTTTCTCCCATCACTGTCTAGGGAAGACAATTAGCAAAAGGATGCAACATATATCAAGTTTACATTATTATTTGTTTTCTCTTATTGGGAGAGTGTAGATGGGATGAAAGAAAACTCTACCGGATCATTTCTACCTGTGACAGTCACAGAAGCCTCTATGTAGCAGACTTTCTACGAAGCACTTTTCTGACATCCCTTTGACAGAGAAGGAAATGGAGATGTAGAAAAGCTAAGTGACTCCAGCCCATCCCCAAGCATCCCAGCCAGACAGCGGTGGCATCAAAACCAGAACAACACTAAGCCAGAGCTCCACTCCAGATGCTTTTCTCCAATGGGAACAACTCCTAGCCCAAGATCAAGGTTCTTTGCTCAGCTCCACCACTACTCAGGTATGAGAGTAGCTCCCTTCTCTGAGCTCCCTCATGTCTCCACCTGTGAGACAGGAGGGGTATACCAGATGGCCACAGGGGTCCTGTTCATCTCAGACTCCCTGTAACTCTGATATCCCAGGTTCTTCAGACATCCCAGCTTTGGTTCTCACTGTGGGGAGATGTAAGGTCATGGAGGAGGGGGAGGAAGGGAAGGAAGGCAGCTTCAGACCCTCCATTTTAAGGGTATCCACTCTCTGTGGGACCTCTGGCGGGGAAAGACAAGCAGAGTTTAGAGGATGAGGGGATGAAAGGGGGGAATTTAGGTCAACAGTCTGGTTTCTCTCAGGAGGCTAAAAAATTTAAGAGCTAAAGTTGGAGCTGGCCCCTCTCTTGTTGTGTTTTGTTTTGTTTTCCCTTCTGTGATTTAATGGCTGGTATCAAAGCCACAGAGCAATGCTTGAGAGAGCAATCCCATGGAAAGCTTTTATCTGTCCAGAGGACAGTGATTAAAACAGACAGATTTGGGTTAAGTGTACCCATGGTCCCCACATTTGCTACAGTCAGGGGGAGGACTACCAAGGAAACCCTGGAGGACTTGGCAGTCCCAGAAAGGCTGGGACATCACTGAGACAGGCATCTCAGAACCTGAGAGACTGCTCCTCAGCATCCTCAGCCCTCCAGGCCACCCTGGCTCAGAGGATTGATTGTGGGCTCAGTGGAAGGAGGAGGCTTAAAAGAAATTACACCTGGCTGGAGGCTTATCCCAAACTGTTCTGAGCTCCGGGCATCCCTGTCTCCTGGTGTAAGAGAGGCAAGAGACCCTTTGGAGTAATCCACAAGGTCAAGATTAGCTCAGGTGTCTCCTCTGTGTTGGCCATGCAAGTGAATGTGTGGGGCTGATTCCCCAGTGTAGGACTGTGTGGAGCAGTAGGAAGAGTCTCTGCAGTGGCGTGTGTGTCTGTTCTCTGCCTGTTGGGAACCAGTATCTGAAACTCCCCCAACTCCATGAGTCTGCTTACCTTTGTTTATGAGCTGTGTGGCCTTGGATGAGTTCATTCAACTCCCTGAGCCTCAGTTTTCCCACAAGTACAGCAGGGATTAAAAAGTCTCATCCTGAAAGCATGATAGATTGCTTTCAGAGATGTGGGAGAGACATGCTGCATATTTCCTGGTAAACTATTTAAGGCTTTCCAGATGTCAGGTGAGATTGACCAGAGTATGCCCAAGGATTCTTAAAGCCCATAAGCTTTATTAATACACAGAGTTATAGGGTATGTTTGGGATGGCAAAGTGTTCTTGAGGCCTTAAGGGTCACCTGTGATTCCCTCTGGCTCTTAATGTTCCAACCTGCTTTCTCTGCGTCTACACAAGCAGGGTGTGTGGACACAGGAAGGTCAGGGTCTTATACACCAACAAATGTGCATTCAAATGCTGCCTCTACCATTCACTAGCTATGCGACTTGAAAGTCGGGGCACCTCTCCTCATGTTAGTCTGCATCGCTCTCTAAAATGAAGATGATACTATCTACCTCTCATGGTTGTATAGAGAACTAATGAGATAATGAACACACCAGGACTTGGCACGGGGTCATTGGCAATGTAACAAGTGTTAAGCATGTGTACTGCAGAGTCTGATTCCTTGGAATCCCAGGGCTGCCCCTTGTTAGCTGTGGAGCCTTGGGCAAAATCCCTCCACCTCCCCCACAGTCTTCTCATCTGAAAACTGATCACAACAGTACGTAATGCATAGTGCCATTTTCAGGACTTAGTGAGAGAACGCAAACACCCATGCGCAGAGCAGGGGACAAATGCCAGCTACACTTTTTATTAATATTCATCATAAATGTCTGTTGCTTTTTCTCGGAATTAGAACCAATTGTTTTGTTCCCTCTTTTGTGTTGTTAAAGTTTATCCTTTCTGGCGTTGTCCTCTGAAATAGAGACATGTTCCCTGCTCACTTTTTCATGTTGTCAGTGAAATTGGTGCATATCACTTAAAAAAAAGAAAGTGGGAGGAGAGGAAAAAAAGACAAAGATGAAAGAGGAGGGGCAGGATTCATGCTTTGTTGTTGTTGTTCACTCTCACATGTTGCCATAGCACAAAGCTGACCCCGCACTGTGTGGGGCTGACGTTGGCACTGCCCTGGAGAAGACAGCCTGTTAGTCATTCGGATGATTTCAGGACCTATAAGCTCTCCCTGCTCACTCAGCAAACCTCAGAGAAAAAGATGCCACTTCCCAGCAATTTCTGAGGACCAGTGCATCCTGCTGTCCACACTCTTCACAGCAGCCTCAACCCTTCTCCTCATTCATGCAATCAGGCATGGTCAGGGCTGGAGGTTCCCTTTGAGGTCATCGAATCATCTCCTTTACCCCTGACCTCCTGCTGGGACCACCTATGCCACATCTTCACAAGCATCTGTTCATATTTCCAGACTCAGAGAACACCTGCAGTCTGAAGAAGGCCTTTGCACCTTCAGGCATTCCTCACTATAGTGAACCCAAATCACCCCCCTCTCTTTTCCACTCAGTGGCCCAGGATCTGACCTTCAGGAACCCACAGAGTTATTCTGTGCCCTTGACCTCAGGACAGCCCTGGAAATGTCTGAGGCTTTTGATGGAGTCACCCCTGCCTCTTCTATTCCCCAAATTAAAAGCCCCAAGTTCTGCCTGATGTATCCATTTCTTTATTCACAGGTTCATTCAACACATGTTCAGGGGTATCTATGTATCAGGCCCTATTTGGATGTCCCAGGTATAGACTAGACTAGACACAGGCTATGCTCTCTGGCAAGAGACCTGCTATTCCCTAATTCTAGGGCCAGTCCTGTTGATACAATGTACATATAATGGGAGTTGTTACCATGCAATTAGGATGGCCTATTATTACCATACCCGCCTCCTTACAGCAGTGGTTCTCAACCTTCTGGCCCTTTAAATACAGTTCCTCATGTTGTGACCCAATCATAAAATTATTTTCATTGCCACTTCATAACTGTAATGTTGCTACTGCTATGAATTGTAATGTAAATATCTTCTATGCAGGATGGTCTTAGGTGACCCCTGTGAAAGGGTCATTCGACCGCCAAAGGGGTCGCGACCCACAGGTTGAGAACCGCTGCCTTACCGTATCCCTAGGATCACTACTCTGATTTGTTTTAACACCATTCAGAGCTACATGAACCTGCTGAGACAGAAAACTGTGGTACATCTACACAATGGAATACTATGGTGCTGTAAAAAGGAAGGAACTCCTATCATTTGCAACAGCATGGATGGACCTGGAGAGCATTATGTTAAGCGAAATAAGACAGTCAGAGAAAGATAAATATGACATGATCTCACTGATTTGTGGAATCATAACCAATGGATATAGACACTAGGGGGGTGAGAGCACCAGAGGGGGAGCATGGGGGGCAATAGGGGGGTAAGAACACATATGTAATACCTTAATCAATAAAGAAAAAAAGAGAAAGAAACAGAGCCGCCATCTATGGCATGCCATGTATAAGGCCAAAGAACTTACTGTGCTTCATCTCTGAATTATTACAACTACTCTAATATGAGTTCTTTTGGTCCCATTTTATAGATGAGAAAACTGAGAATCAGAGTGTTGCATTGGCTTGGCAAAGGCCATTTGATTTGTTATAACATAACTAGTATGAGAACCCAGCTCTCTGACTTCAAAGCCAAGTGCTTAATCAATGCCTTAGGTTTTCTATGGATAAATATAAGCAAAAATTGTTTAATTAGTTGCATACTTACTTCTCCATATGGCCACTTTTTGTGTCAAGTACTAAGTGACAAAGAGCTAGGAAAGCACAACTTGGCTGAGTGCTGGCATGATTGAGCCCTGTGACCTGAGTCAAGTGGCACCTCTCTCTGGTCCCCTTTTCCTTTCTGTGAAAATGAAATGACGTCTAGGGACTTTTTTGAAAAGGTAGGAAAAAGATTTCTGAACTTTTGCCTTGATTCATCACCGTGTACTATTGGTTTGGGGAAAATTCCTCTTCATCCTGACTTTCATGGGCCTTAGCCACTTTTTCCTTCCCTCATAAATATAATTGTATTTTATGACTGCCCTGCTATAAAGATTTATATAATCAGGAAGCTAGATTCATTATTACTTATATAGTATTATTATATTAACTTTTTTCTTCTGATTTTAAAAGAGATCAAGCCATTTTATGGGCCCCTAAAAATACTGTGGACTTCAGGCACTGGGCCTTCTTTGCCTAATGGATGTGTCAACTTTGAATCCATCTTTGGACCTCAGACCCTCATCTACAAAACAGCATCAGGAGGGAGCACTGAGCACCTGTAGTTGACACAGGCACTCAGAGGGGTGGGGAAGGTTCCCACGTGGGCAAGCCAAATGATGTCAATTTCATAACTGATGCAGGACCATAGCAAGTTATGTAAAAACACATCCTAGACAGTGTGGGCTGAGCGCTGGAAACAAAAGCTCCTCTCTCGGGTGAGCCTACCATCACCTCATCGTAGCCCACACAGCCAGGGGTGAGCCTTTCAGGGCAAGAGATGAGAAAGGGTGATAAGGAAGGGACATGGCCAGACAGGCAGATACTGGCCTAGGAGGGCTGGTGCCATGTGGAATGACTCTCCAGTGCAGGGAGGGCAAGGACGGCTGATGGTGCCAAGCATTCACTGCATACCAGGCACTGTGCTAAGCCCTTTGCATTGGATTAGCTCAGGCAACCTCCACCAATAATCCAAGCAGGAAGTATTGATATTATCTCCATTTTACAGAGGAAACTGAGGCTCAGAGAAGCTTCAGTAACGGGCTCAAGCCTGAGTAACTCCTGGCAAGTGACAGAGTTGGATTTCAAACACGGGCAATCAGACTCAAGAATTCGTGTTAACTTCCACATTATGCTGCCCAGCCAGGGAATCTGACCACGTGAGGCTGAGTGGTAGATTGTAATTATAAATAAATAAAGCATGATAGAGTAAGTTCTAGCACAGGTACAAGCAAACAAAGCTACTTGATTGGGACAGGGAGGCTCAGGGAAGTTTTCCTGAATGAGCACCTCAGTAACCGAGCCTTGCAAGAGGAACAGGAATTTGGTGGGGGACGACGGGCAAAGATCTAGCAGAAGGTGAAGCATGTGCCAAGGCCAAGAGCTGTGATCTCTGCTTTTGATGAACTGAGGGGACACAGAGTAATAGAGGGAAATAAAATAGCAAGGGCTGTCTGAGGCTAGACTGCAAAGGGCTGTGAATGGCATGCCAAGTATCTGAAGCCTACTCCATAGGCAATAGGGAGTCACTGGTGGTTTTTCAGGAGATTCCATGGCGGTGGAGATCATTGGCAGGGGATTTCATGACCTTCTAATATACAGGGTCACACAGCTGAAAGAACCAGAACTCATGTCTTAAGACTCCCTGTCCAGTGCTCAGTGGCCATCTGCAGTCATTAAGACGTAACAAAAAGTGTGGAATGTAAGCAAAGTTTTGAAGAGAGAGGGCTGACAGGCTACTCAGATATTAATTTTCTTTTGTTTCCCTATCTGCTAGAAAATTGTGAATTGAGACTCAATTCAAAGGAGCTCTTTAAAGGCTCCAGATGAAAAGTGGTATTTAGGTGCTCACTAGGACTTCAGAATTGTAATATTATTCCACAGATGGAGGATGACCTAGTTCGCCCTAGGTCTCTAGTTGACCTTGATCAAATATCACCTACATTCGGGGGCTTGGTTTCCCTATCTACTCAACCGGGAGAAGGTGGAGAGTAGAACTCTTAAATTCCTTCCCAGCTTGGACAGTCTATCACATACACTCTTGAGTTGCAGGGATTGGACCTTCTTTGACCTCATACTCTGAGCACCCAGCTTGGGACTTAACACAAGGCAGACCCCAATAAACAACTCCTGAATACATGGAATGAGTTGCACTGTTAACTCAAGACTCCCGTGGAAGCTTTAGGGGATTTTAAATGGAAAGTTGGTAATCAGGGACCATTTTGTAAACAAAAAAGCATAAGAGCAAGCAGATCAGTAACCCAGACAGACTAGTGTTTCTTCTCTGACTATAAAAGATGCTGAGTAACTAAGAGACTAGAAGTCTTTTAGAGAAGACTGATGGAGAGGTTGTCAAGGACATTGCACGGTCAAGGGGGAAACCAAATGTGAAAAAGCATGGAGGTGGGAGTATATGTTGTAGGAACACCAGATAATTCTACTTAACCAGAAGAATCCATGTACGTCAATGGTGCTCAACCAGGGCACATTTGATGATGTTTCTGCAGACACTTTTGATCAGAAACACCATGGAAGAGGGGCTGCTACTGCATTTAGTGGGTGAAGGCCAGGGATGCAGGCAGCTAAACATCCTCTAGTGCACAGGGCAAGCTCCCAGGACAACATCCTCTAGTGCACAGGGCAAGCTCCCAGGACAAAAATTACCTGTTCCAAAACGTCAATAGTGCTTACATTGAGAAATAAGAAATCAGGAAAGCTATGGTAGGAAACAATGTAAAAGGAGAAAGTTGTATGTGAAGCTAAGGCATTCTGAGCTGATCTGGAGAGTTTTGTGGGGGAATGGTTACAATGTGGACTCTGGGACTAATTCTACCACTTACTTGCTTTGTGACCTTGGGAAAGTCATTGAACTTTCCTGGACCTTGATTCTGTCATCTGGAAAACTGGGGTTATAATAGAACCTATTTCAGGAGGTCACTGTGAGGATTACAGAATCAATGCATGCATTGTACTCAGAACAGTGCCTGGCACATATTACGTGCCAAATGTGTTGACTATTATCATTGTCATGTGTACGTAATAAGAAGCTATAGTAGATTCAAGTTCAAGATGGTGGTGAAAGAATCCCTCCAGTTGCTGATAATCCTAGAAAAATAATCTAGAGCTGCATGGTCACCATGTGACTATTACATGAACCCAATTAATAATCCTTCTTCAATCAGCTTCTGCTTCAAATGACATTACATGCTGGGTGTGTTTGGGTCTATCTTGTTGTTTGTAAGCAACTCTCTGCCTGGGCTCTGTTTTCCAGATATCCATGAGGCCCAGGCCAGCATCCGACTGCCTCTGGCGTCCAGGCTCCTCACGGTTTTAATAAGTGGAGGGAGACAGAGGAAGCCAGACATGAAGACAGATGGAAAGATGGAAAGGCAGGAAGCCTTCCACGAAAGCTGTTGCCAGCGATACACACTGTTCACAAGGACTCCAAGGACGGAGCTGGGGGCATGTTTGAGAGGTCTGTTTGAGCTCCTGGTACTGTTCTCTTGGAGCCTTTGTTTGTAAACAGATATTTCTGCTGACACTGGGCTTTGTAAGGGCCGACAGATTGGGGTTGGGGGTGGGAGGGTGTTGGAGAAAAAAACAGGTTGTGTCCGCGAGTCTTAGACCATGTGTTTGTTGTTGAGAATACAAAGACCTCACTGTATTAAATGAAAATGCTTGTTTTACAAGGCGAGTGGGAATATGATAGGTACATGTCGAAAATGCTTCAGAAACTGAAACAACCTCATGCCATGAGGGCTTCCTGCTACATCATGCATCCAAGGACACACATGGATCATGAAGGCTTAGAATTGCTCTACAAGGGTTTTGAGGGTTGTGGGCAGTGAGTCCCATGAGCCAAGTGGCTGTGAGCTCCCTTCTCTGCTCTCTTCATAAAGTCTGCCCTTTCTCTGAGAGCCCTGCCTCTATTTCACTCTCTACTGGCCTCCCACCACCTGCTGACCCAAGGGTAGAAGCTGCTATTGAACTAAAATATGAGTGTGTTAAAGGAGCCTCCAGTGGTCTAGACTCAGACTCAGAGCATACTGTAAAAACTTGTAATCATATAACTGCAGGCGGACCACTTTTGTTTTTTCAAAGTAGTGTTCAACTTCTGAAGTGGGATTCCATACTAGAGCTCTAGCAGAAGCAAATGGTTCAGGGGAAGTTTCTCAGGGGATTATTTCAAGGACACACAGTAGCATAAGAACAAGCATTGGAGTCTTCAAACTCTTGCTCTTGGCCCTAGTAGAGACCCGGGTAGACGGAAGATTACATGGATGGACAGGTAGATGGATGGAGTGATGGAAGGGTGGAGAGATGAAAGGATGTATGGATGGATGGGTGGATGGGTGGATGGATGAATGGGAGTGATGGAGAAAGGGGGGAGATAAGGAAGGCGGAGCAAAGAGTTAGATATTTGATGGCGTCTGTTTTGGAGTAATAATGGTGTGAATGTAAATTAGACATTAGCATGGTCCAACCTGTATCCTAGCTATGGATGGATGGGTGGATGGGTGGATGGATGAATGGGAGTGATGGAGAAAGGGGGGAGATAAGGAAGGCGGAAGGAAGGTGGAAGGGAGGGAGAGACATAGGGTAGGTGGGTGGATGGTTGGATGGATGGAAATGGAATGGATATTTGGACTCAGAGATTCATGGGTAAAGTCCACAGTGAATAATTATGGTCAGGACCACCTCAGGCCACATTTGAAGTGAATTTCCCTATTTTAAAACTCAGAGACCAGAGTTTGAATAAACAAAGTTGTAGATTATATTTCTAAGGAATAAACTAACTTGTCCTTAGAGGAAAAAATGTCCCAAATTCTATTTACTCCAACAAGGGTTCAGATGAAGGAAAGTGCAATTCCTCAGTCTGATCTGACAATTCAGCATCAACATTCTCATTTTCACAGACCTGCTAGAGTGTTCAGATTTTAGAGCTGGGAGCAGGCGTCAGGAAATGACCTCTCGTGCCCCCTGCTTTTCAGCATTTAAGTCATCATTTGGGGACCACAGACCCCTTTAAGAAACTGATGAAAACTTTGGACTTTCTCCCCAGAAAAATGTGCACAGCCTCAAAGTTTTACAGTAAATGTCTTCGGGTCCATAAATCTCTTCAAGTCCTCCTGGACCAAGGGAATTCTCCTCCCTCCATTGATCTAAAGCAGCGGTTCTCAACCTGTGGGTCACGACCCCTTTGGGGGTCAAACGACCCTTTCACAGGGGTCGCCTAAGACCATCGGAAAACACATATATAATTACATATTGTTTTTGTGATTAATCACTATGCTTTAATTATGTTCAATTTGTAACAATGAAAATACATCCTGCATATCAGATATTTACATTACGATTCATAACAGTCGCAACATGATAGTTATGAAGTAGCAACGAAAATAATTTTATGGGTGGGGTCACCACAACATAAGGAACTGTATTAAAGGGTCGTGGCATTAGGAAGGTTGAGAACCACTGATCTAAAGTATTAGTGCTCGTCAGGTTATTTCAGTTGGTAATGGCTTTGGCAAGGAAATAGATGGTGATGATATTAAACAAAATACCAAGTCACATCAAAAATAATCTCAGCAATCAATTCACACGATGATAATGGTATGATTGAGACTCTACTCTTGTCCTCACATTTTATATTCTCCCCTTAGAGGTCAGAGTGATCTTTGGAAAACCGACACCAGATGCAATTGGTAACTTCCTTGTTTGAAACTTTCTAATAACTTCCTAGGTTATCTAGATTAAAATGCAGATTCCATGACCCGGGATGCCGTCATCTCCAGACACACATCTCCCAGTGGCTTGTATACCTGCTCCTTCAACATCCTGAACTTATCCTATGCCATGGTTTATATCCTTTCTCTCTCCTCTCAATCATTATACTCCCACCTTCCATCTTCATTTATTGTCTTTCTCTTCCCACAAGAACTCAGAATCCATTAGGAAGGAACCGGCTCTGTCTGCTCACTGCTACATCTCTAAAGGTGCTGGGCACATCACATAGTATCTATTTGTTGGTCAGATGGAGACATGTGCAGGTTTTTGCCTTGGTATTGTCACTGTCATTTCCCCCACCTTTGGATTCCAGATTTCCCACTTGTAAAAAAGATAGTGTGGGTCCTATCCAACTACAGGATCCAATGCTCTGAAATCTTTGTGGCCAAATTTAAGAGATCTGATCCCAAATCCCAGGACAATATGGCTAGATAGAAGAAATAGACAACTGGACCGCAGTCCTTTTTTGTCCCTAATTTGGGGATGGAATTTGAGATAATTTCCTTGCCTCCTCTGGACATGGGATTCTCCATCTGTGAACTGAGGAGACTAGATGAGAGGCACCATCAGTTTACATCATTTCTTCATCCAGAAATCCACCCACACACATTGGTTGAACCCCTGCAATATACCAGGCCCTGGGAGGTACCCTGAGCACAGAAGACATGATTTGTGCCAGCATGCTGCTCTCATTTCCTCTGGGAGGTCTGCATGGCCCAGATGAAGGTTGCAGGGGGAACACTGGCACATCCCACATTGTCACACATGGCTCTGCAGCAGCTCTCTAGGGACGGAATTGGAGAAATTGGAGAAGCTGAGAGAAAACCATAGGGAGAAGGACTCAGAAGCAACAGAATGTTACACTGGCTCAGCAGAGAGAAAGGGAGGTAGAGAGTAATGGGGAGAAGCAGTAAAGAATACACACAGGTAATGGTCAGTTCAGAAAGACCAGGACCGTATCTAATGGGCAATGCTATTCATAACATGTTTGCTGTCACTGCTTGGCCCTTCCTAGGGCCCATAATACCTTTTCACAAAGTTTACTGAACAACAACCCATAGGGCTGGCCATGTGCTAATGTTGGGAATAAAGCAGAGACAAAGACAGAAGTGGTCCTTGCTTCTGAGGAGCTTGGACAACAGTGGGAAGAAACAGACAAGCTCAAAGACAATCACAACAGAGTGATAAATGCAATGAGGCGAGAAACAAGGGGCTGTTGAACTGGTGATGATTAACTGTCCAATCATTTCCTAGTGTCATACTCCTAAAGGCTACTTGTGGCCAATGTTCTCCGCTGAGACATGAATCAAAAAGTGCTCATTGTTCTCATTTGACCTATGGCTCTACGATTTAAATGATGTGCATGACGTATCCATAGGAAAGGGAAAGCACACACTCTACATACATACCCGTGCCACCTAGTTCATGAATAAGTCCCCAACCTTGCAGGTGGGAGCAACCTTTTATGCCTCTGAAATCTCAGAGCACTTTCTAGGCTCCATAATAAAAACATGATGTATTCAAAAACACAGAGTATCTGCCTCTGTGCTTGCCTAGGGCATGATTAATTGCTTAGTTAGGGCAGTTACCATGATGTCATGTATCTGTTTACCAGTCTGCTTCCGCCACTAGGACTGGGAGCTCCTCAGGGATGGACCTGTACCCTGTTCTTTTTAATCCACATATCGCAGCTCAATGTATATATAATACACAAAGACTTCAAAATAACTATCTAATTAAATAAATGGGCAAATGGATAGATGGGCAAATGGATGGACAAATGGAAGGGAGAGATGGAAGGAGGTGATTTACCTCTCCTAATACGTTGCCATTCTGAACCTCGGTTTGGCACGTAAGAAGTGCTTAAGGAAAGCAACTGAACAGCTAGCTGCATGATGGATTCTAATAAACTCAGCAATGTGAACACCCTAGTGCCACTGTTATCCCACACTGGAAGGAAAAACGAAGGGATCGAGTGGAAAGAGCGCTGATTTGAGAGTCAAAAACCTGAATTCTGGTTTCAATTTTGCTGCCAATTTGTTGATTAAGTTTACTCAACATAGTTCGACAAGTTAACTTGCTCAGACCTCAGTTTCTCTATCTGTAAACTGAGCAGATTGGATAAAGCAGACTCCATCATTCCAGCTTCAGAATTTGGGGGAAGGATGAACAAAATTATGTTTTTGCTTGTTTTTAGCAGATGATACCTAAGCAGCCCAGCGGGGCTGGTCTGAGGAGGAGTCATCGTGAGAGCTCAGTACTGGCTCTGCAGAGGCTTGGCCAGCTCCAGGGAGAGCATATGGCATGTCAGCCTTGTCACCCGTCCTTCCTCTAGTCAGGACCCCACAGTTCATGCGGCACAATCACTACATGCATCTCGGATTTGGCCCAGAATGTACCCAGGACCTCCCAGAGGGTGACAACTTGTCTCCATTGGGCATATTCTGGAGAACACACCCCAGAATTTCTCAAAAGAGAAATCCGGAAACATTTTTGGCAGAGAGCATCTTTGAAATATGTGTGTATCTCCCAGTAGACTACTTAAAGATGGGAAATGCTCTCATGGAAGTAAATGGTCTATTTGCTCAAAAGTCACCTGCAAATTAATTTTACATATCAGAAATGTCTTAGCCAATCTCTTTTAATATTCATTCATATTTTTCCTCCATCTTTCCCCTCCCTTCCATCCTCTCCCCCTTGATCCCTTCCCTTTTCAGTCTACAATCTCTAAGTGCATTAGTGACTGGACACACCATTCATTCATTCATTCATTCATTCATAATTCATCCTCTCATCATGGATCATTTCCAGGATAATTACTGCATTCCAAGCGATGCAGTAGGCCCTGTGGATACAGAAAAGTTACAATGTCCTAGATTTGAACCCCAGTTCCACTAACCTTTAGCTCTGGGGCCTTCAGTGAGTCCTATAACTTTCTAAGTCATATTCAAAGGATTCAAAGTGTAGCACTCAGCACAGTGCCAGAACATAGTAAGTGCTCATTATAAGCTAGCTGCTTTTATTACTGTTATTACGGCTGAAAATGTGTACTCTCCCCCTCAAGGGTATATAAACAGTGGATAGAGGATTCCAGATCCCGAGGTCATCCCAAGGTCTCACAAGATCAAGGGAAGCAGACGGAAAGACCCCCTCTCCCATCAAGAAGAAGGGAAATGGATGAAAACCCAAGCAAAAGATATGACGGCCAGGACACTGGAGGCCCAATGAGAAGCTGATAAGGGGCAGAGAGAGAAATCTGAGAGGGAAGCTTCAAATTATGTGCTGCAGTGCACACACAGAACAAATGCTTTGCAAAGAGGCGAGGGGCTGGGAAGGGTAGACCCAAGGCTAAAATGTGGCTTGGATTAGAAAGGCCAAATATGAGTTGAGGAGGCATTTAAATACACTGCTCCCTCCTGGCTCTGTTTTGGAAGACCATATTTTTTTTTCCCTTCTGACTTCTTTGCTCAAGGGGAAATGGAATTAACCACTGTGTAATGTTTTTGAGTGTGACGCACGGGGTAGGTCATGTGCTTTGGTTACGTAATGCACCATGCCTAAGGTTCCTGAGCTCTTTCTTCCAGAATCATTAGATATTTAGCTGGTTATCTTTTGCAGTCATGCATTCATTGAGAAAAAAAAATTAAAAAAATACAACTCCTTTAAAAGCCAGACACTGTGCTAGGCAATGAAGAAGTGGAGATGATCTCAAATATGCACACAATTAAATGTGACAGAAAGAAATCCAGGTCTTTTGATATATGTGTGTAAAGGGTACAATGGAGGCAGATGGATAAGGGAGGTGGGGAACCAATTCTACTTAGAGAAGAATCAGGGAGGGCTTCCCAGAAGAGGGGAACCTTGAGCAGAATCCTATAGAGACTTAGCTGTTCTGAAAAATGGTGCATGGTGATATAGGAGGCACACCAAATGAGGAAAATGATGTGGAATAAAAGCCTAAGTTATCTGGGGTACTGCAAATAATTCCATGATATTGAAGGACCTCTAGTCAGAGTCAAATTTGCATTTTAGAAATATCGGCCTATTGGATATTGAAGGATAGGTTGAAAGGGTGCAGAGGTTGAAGCTCATAGAAATGGGCACCACATTACTATGGAAAGAGTTAAAGCTAGAGATGCAGAGGGCCTAAGCTAGAAAGAGAAAAGAAGGCTATAAAACTGTCAAGGAGGCAGGACAGACAGGAACAGATGACTGATTGGATGTTGTGGATGGTATAGCCACAGTCGGTGGCACTAGATGGGGACACAAGGAATTTGGAGGAAAACTGACTGAGCTAGAAGTGCATGTTGACATTTCTGGTGGATAGCTAGATCAATCGGTCTGGAGTCCAGAAGAATCTGGAGATAAATGATGCACATCAGCAGATAGATGATATCTACTCCATGCGACGGGGTGCAAAGTGAGGAGAAAAGTAGACCTAGCTCTAGCCTCACACTCAGAAAACAGAGGAACTTACCCAGCCTGGTCACTGCTCTGGGCTAGTCACCAACCCTCATCTATGAAATGAATGGCTTAGATGAGTGTTTCTCACTCTCACACACCTTGAGTCTTTGGACTTACATGAAAACAAATATGTATTATGTTTTATCTGTATATTTTGCATCTCTTGAAGCAAGGCCTACTTGTTCCTGATTGGCTTGTTAATGTAGCTTTCTCTATTTTCTCATCAGCTTTTGTAGCTGAAAGACGCCCAATATCATACAAACACATTTGCTCCTATTCAGTCCTGCCACATTTCATGTTTAGAGAGCAACATGAATTAGGAATTAAGGGAAAATGGACATGGGACAGATACAGGAAAGCCTTCTTGACTACAAAGGTGATAGATACAGGTTAAACCACAAACTTCCTGAGGGCAAAAGAGGCTGAAACATGGTTTTGCATTTAGTCACATGCTACCCCCGATGCACATACTTAAATTCCAAGCTGCAACCTCCCTCTACTGGACTTTCTGTCTTATACAAATGAACTTGAACCTGAGACCTTCTCAAGTTCTCTAAAATTTAAACAGGGTCATGTCTCTTACTCTTCCAGGGCCCTGGGTTTATAGTAAATAATACTGAAAAACAAGTTTTCTTTGTTTTTTGAAAAAAAAAATTTAATGGCTAAAATCAGTGCAGTAGGTCTGAGGGGAAGAAAGAGAGGAAAGAAGGGGTTGGAGGGAACAACAAGAGGTCCTTCATGGATGACAGTACTGGGGATTCCCAGAAGGAAAATAGGCTAACAGATGGCTACAGACTCCAGGGTCTTACTATTTTAATTCATAAAATGATCTGATTAAAATGATAAGCAAGACTAAAAGGCCAGTGCCCTACTCTGATGTCCAAAAACTTCTCTGGAATGGCTTTTGTATAGTAAGAATTGTGAAATTCGAGCACTCTCACCATTAGCCAAGTAGGTGATCACAGGGAAAGTTGCTCAGTGAGAGTTTTGCATTGTGGCAGCTATTATTAGCAATACTATTGGTGAGATGGCTTCCAGCCATTGGGAAGTACCAATATCCCCTAAATAATGTCTTCAGTCAGTCTTGGACTGAAATTCTACCCATTGGTACTTGGCTTTTCAAGTCAAAGTTTTTTGGGGCGATATTAAAGTATATATTTCTCTGGAAGAGTAACACTTTAAGTTGTTCCCAGTCATTGATACCTTAGCAAGAAGGAATGCCATGTCCTTTTCTGAGAATGAGTGATGTTGGGGGAGCGGAAGCAGAAAGTGTGTGGGCATTTGGCCCCTGAGGGAGACAGGCACAGGCACCACCTAGTGGAGGAAAATGCACCAAGAAAGGGAGGAAACTTGGAATTAATGCCAACTTTGCAATTTTGTTTTTGGACAACCCTGATTAGATTATCGAATCCTAGGAGAGGTCTGCTAGAAGGTTCTCTAGGACAAAGATAAGCTCCTCGCTACCCAAATGGTTCAGATGAGGAAAAGTGGCCTAAGACATACAGAGAAGTGCCCAAAGTCACACATCAAGTAAAGCACTGATGGTCTGGAACGGACCTCCGAGCTCCCAGTGCACTGCTCTTCCTTCTCCAGTGCATGTGGCCTTCTCTGGATGGCCCTTAGGGCTCATCATCAATGCCACTGCTCAGCACAGCCTCCCCACAGCCCCGTTTAAATCTCACTCCTCCTGGAAGCCCCACACAACGTTCCCTAGAATCCCTCCTCTGCTTTATTTTCCTTCTTAAGCATTCACCTGACATTGTGTGATATGGTTTATCATTCACTTATACTGTGTCTTCACCTTTCCCCTCCTACCCCACCCCTACCTTCCATATAAACTCCCAAAGGCAGGGGCATTCTCCTCTGAGGTTCATAGCTCTGTATTCGAGGCCTAAAACTGCACCTGGCATGTAGCAGTCACTCAATAAATACTTGTCAAATGCTGGGAAGGAGTGGCTACATTTTACTCTGTCTCTTGTTTTTATGTCTATTTCTTACCTTATCTACAATGAGCACACACTGCTTTTGTAATATGAAACAATCAAATGTTTCTTCTGTTTGTCTTTCCTTTTACTTTTTGTTTTATGCTAAGATGATCCCGATGAATCTTTCCTGAGTGGCCAGGGAGGGAAAGGCAGTGCCTGGCTCTGCCAAAGGAGAGAAACATGTCTAACTCTGAGAGCTGTTGAGAGAATTTGAAATAACGTGTGGCAAGGGCTGGACACACGTAATACCAACGTGAGTTAACATTTACTGGGTGCTTACCCATGGTCAAGATCCCATTACTAAGCATTTTTCCACATGGAGGCCCAGTTAATCTTCAAAACAAGCCTACGAAGTGGGAGCCGGTACCATCCGCATTTTACACTTGGGAAAAGTAAAGCTTGAAGAGATTACGTAACTTGCCCAAGGTCATGCAACTAGCAGGTGGGAGAGTCAGGAAATCAAACCCAGGCCATCTGACTGAGTCCTATGATCAACCAGCACAAAATACTTGCTCAGTAAACACAGGCCCTTTCCCATTTCCTGGTGGTGTCAGCTCTTGCTGAGATCAGTCAACTGCAGGTCATTCCCCCAGGGCTCTAGATGGTCCTAGGAGACTTCTCAGGCTGCTGGAGATGGAGAGAAATAATGAGCCAGCCATGAAAAATAGAGGTTTGTGGGAACGTGTGTGTGTGCGCGCTCGCGCGCGCACATGCACACATGTACAGCCATCACAATATGTTCTGTATGGACACAATGACTAGCAGACCCTAGGAGATTATTATGCACAGAACCAAGGAAGCTACACCTTTCACAACGTGTGGGAAATTCCATACAGCAATGACTCTCCTCCCTCAAAAGCCTCTCAGTGCCCAGCAAGGCTCCACTTGGCCCTTCTACATGTCCTTCCTAAGGCTCCCCTCCCCGCCTTTCTTCCCTTCCCCTCAGCTTTCCCAGGATGGTTCATCTTTTAAAATTCTGCAGCCCAGACAGGGTTCTTTCAGTTATTCTCTGTGTGACCTTGGAAGAGTCCTCAATCCTCTCAAAGTGCTACTTCTGTATTTGAAAAACTAGCAGCTCACCGAACACACAGGGACCTAAGACTTCAACTCCTCCTGTGGCTCTGAAACTCTTTTCATTTTTAAAAATGATGGAACTCTCCAATCACACACAGAGTCTGGCAAAACTGTGTTGAAGCCCGACATCTCTGCAACCTGGTTTCAACGATGTCATCAGGTTACCAATCTTCTTTCATCTACACCAGTGATGGCGAACCTTTTGAGCTCGGCGTGTCAGCATTTTGAAAAAACCCTAACTTAACTCTGGTGCCGTGTCACATATAAAAATTTTTTGATATTTGCAACCATAGTAAAATGAAGACTTATATTTTTGATATTTATTTTATATATTTAAATGCCATTTAACAAAGAAAAATCAACCAAAAAAATGAGTTCGCGTGTCACCTCTGACACGCATGTCATAGGTTCGCCATCACTGATCTACACCGTCCCTCATCCCAATACCCTATTTATTTTTTTCTGGAAAATTTTAAACAAACCTAAATAATATAGCATCGTTTTATCCAGATTAGGATCTTTAAAAATATATAACATTATCATTATCACCCCTAATAAAAGCCACAATCATTCCTAATGTCAGTCCATATCCACTCAAATTCTGCAACTAAGCAACCTGCACATTCCCTTAAATGGAATCCTGAAATTCCCACAATTTAAGCAGAATAAGGTGTGGGGAAGGTGGGAGAGACAGACCTTCACAGGGGGTTCATTGTGTGGGCACAATTTGAAAATCTTTATTATATCCCTACTCCTCCTTGTGTATTCTGAGATCACTGAGGCCCAGAGAGGGGCAGTTAAGTTGTCAAAACCACACAGTAAATAAATGGCAGGATTTGGCAGATCTGTGAAGTCCCAACATCAAAGGATTTCAGTGAAGTCCAGGTAACAAAAGATTTGCTAACGCTGTTTATCATTTGCAGTGAGGATAATGAAATAAAGGCACCTCTGCAGGAATGACCTTGAGTGCACAAATCCCTCACCTCTCCCACCTCTGGCTCCTCCTACTATTGCTGACATGTGGATTGGGTTCTGACCTTGGCTAACAGCTTCTGCCACCATGCCTCACCTGGTTCCTGTGGCAACTCGTGAAATAGGGATGCTGAGTGTAACCACACCTGAATCCCTCTCCCCTGAGGCCCCAGTGGCTGAGTCAGAGGCCCCAAGTCACACAGTTCAGAGGAGGCCAAGGCAGGACATGAACTCAGAGCTCCCAACTCCCAGTTTTAGATCTTCCAAGGAGCCAAGGGGCCAAAGTCCACAGGTCAGCTCTCAGTATTTCCAGTAAGTTTGTCAAGGTCTGAGGCAAAGCCCGCAGAGCATCAAGAAGAAAGGTAAGGGAATGCTGAAGCAAAGAAAATGAGGGAAGGAGTGTGTGGCAGGTGAGGGGAGAAAAGTCATTTGCTGCATTTCTGAGCCCCTGGCCACGGGTAGACAAGGCACAAGCTGCATGTAGAGGGAGTCCTCCTACCTTGGGCACCTGGGATCTCTCTTTCTCATCTGAGACCTGCAGCTAGTGCTGGTTTCACAGTGATCACAGGTATGAGTGTGTGGGCAGGGGGGAGTGAGGAGGGTGAAATACTAGGAACATACCCCCTTCTTGCAGGACTAGCCCAGACAAAATGGGAATCCCTCAGTGCTGAGCTTCCCTTTTTAATATCCCCTGGTCCTGTTCTGAGGGGCTCCCCCTCCCAAGCACTTGGGAAAATTCATTTAAAATCAGATGCATAAAACTCAATGTGTTACACTGTACAGACATGTTCACATTTTAAAGGCAACGCCAGAAGGGGAGGGTATGGCTTCACACACAGCAATCGCTCTGGAAACAGGTAATGTCAGGGCCAGGGCACCTAGGGGTTTGGGCTCAGCAGGGGAACTAAGACCAGAAGAAGGGTCTTTCCTGGTGTTTGGCAATTCAGAATCAGGACAGCTGATTTCTCTAAAGGTTCAGCCACTAACCAGCTGCATAAGCAGAAAACACTGCTTCCCCTTTGGGCCTCAGTTTCCTCATCTGCAGAGTAGGGAGGCATCACACTGAATCTGTGGTTCTCCCCACTGAGAGTCCTTCCACACCACCTGAGAAGACTTTGAAAACCACCAGTGCCTAGGCCAACCCCACGCCCTGACATCAGAAACCCTTGGAGGCAGCCTGGGCACTGGGAGTTGTAAAAGCTGGTGATGCCAAGTGCTGCCGGGGACAGAAACTATTGGACCAAAGGATCTCCCTGGCCCACTAAAGAGGAGTTGGCTTATGAACATAGTTTAACTCTTAGCTCCTGTATGAACCTGGTCTTCAGTTTCCCTGCTGCACAATGAGCTGTCTGGCCCAGTCTGTGCATGGGCTGACCAGGCATAGCCCACGCTCCTGAGCCCCACACCTCCCACCTCAAGCGTGCCTTCCTCTGTACAGAGGGGCCAGGGCGATGCAGCCTCCATCCCCCGTCTGTCCATGCGAATGGCTGCTTGGGGGAATGTGGAAGCTGGGGAAGGAGCAAGAAGCATGTGACAGTAGATCTGTGACCTGGACTCCACTATGAGCACGGTCTGGCTCCTGTGCGTAGGGGTGCAGGCTTTCCCTGGAGGCTATCAGCTTTTCCTGCTTACAGGTCCAGTGCTTCTGGACCTCCTCTGGCTCTCTCCACCAAGGGGTCATCCAAGTAGGTCACAGAAGAGGAAATCAAAGTGCAAGGAAGGGATGTGAGGTGGTCTAACTCTTCCTCAAGATACACTGTCCACTCTAGACAGACTCCCCAGCAACTCACAAGGAGGAGCCCTCCCCAGGCACAAACAGGCCCCATTTTCCGAAGACCAAGCTAGCAAACTGGAAAGAGAATGTGGTTACTGACCAGATGTAGCTACTGTTGACTGGGTCCCTAATGTGAGCTGGAATTGCACCAGGTACTTTCTACATAGTTATTTTATTGCAATACCCCGATCTTAGTATGCCCATTTCACAGATGAGCAAACCAAGGGATGGAGAGATGAAGTGACTTGATTTAATTCACACAGCATCTAATTGTCAACAGAAAGCCCAAGCTCAGTCTGTCTGATAATTTGGCTTGAAATGAAAATCAGATCTGCTAGGTCAAACCCTGGTTCCAGGTGAGATGTATGCTTATTCTTTATCCTCTTTAATCTGTAGGTGATGATCAGCACGCAGAGAGGCAGAGAGGAAGGAGAACACACAGCAGTCATTTCCTCTCGCTCCAAAAAAGACTGCTGAAGAGGAAACAGGCACTCGGTACTCAAGTTCACATCTATGCTCTGACCAGCTGATGGCCTGTGGGACTCTGTTTCCTCCTCGGTAAAAGGGAGCTGACAATGCCCACCTCCCAGGGTGGTTGTGAGAATGAAACGTGCAGGCACAAAGCAAGCACCTAGCACAGCGCCTGGCACCTTGAAGGCACCCAGGAACTGCTGGTTTCCTTCCTGCCTTTAAGTGTCCTTAGTGCACAAAACCAAGACTGAGATCTTTGGAAAATCGTGTTGAATAACAAGAACAAAGTTTATTGAGCACTTACTATACACCAGATCCTGTTCTGAGCACTTTTCACATATGAGCTCATTTAATGACAGATACTCAAACTATCCTAACTTTGTACATGAGGAAGCTGAAGCCCAGAGGAGTCAACTAGTTTGCCCAAGGTCACACAGCCAGTTAGGGGCAGAGGTGGATTCCCACTTAGGTAACCTGACCACTAAAACGGGCTTCTAAGCATTGCAATATTCTAGACACCCTGTGATTACAAATGCCAGGGAGAATAGTATTAATGTATGGACTCCTAGAACCTAGCTTTCTCAAGTTGGGAAAATACAGGAATTCTTTTTTTTTTGGGGGGGGGGGGGGCGTAGTAGGAAGTGGGAACTGTAAAAGGGAGGGATAAAAAAGACTTCTGAGTGGCCAACATTTAGAATGAAAGAATAAAGCATGACGGGGGCAGCACTGCTGGATGGGGTTCAGGTAAATCCCCTTCTCCTCTGAGCAGGGATTCCGGATCACTATGGGGTGGGCTGGGAGGAGGGGAGCATTTGTGGGGTCCACATTTCACTTATCTAACAGGTCAGGAGAAACTTTAACAAGATTAACTGCTGCTCAGGGCCTCTGCTCAATGGAGCAAATTGAACCCATTGTTTTCGTTTTATTTCTCTTTCAAACTGGAGGGCACTGGGTCGGTGGGGGGAGGGGGGGCAATTGAGGATGAGGGGCAGGAGTCTGGATTCTGGCTGGGATGGTACAAAAACAAAGGGATGCATCAGAAAACTCCCACCCCAGGACTTGAAAGACAGCCCCAATCACCGTGCCTGAAGACTGAAGGCTGTGTCTGGGTGGTGGGTCTGTGAGGGGTGAGAGGTGATGGTGTTCATTAGACACATTCTCTCCATGGTGTAGGGGATGAGGCCAGGAAGTCAAGATGCCTGGGATTAATTCCCAGTTCCTGCCACTGAAGACCTGTCATCCAGGACACAACCTTCCTCTGTTCCCGTCTCTGCCTCCCTATTCAGCCAAAGAGAGAACTGGCGCCTCCAAGCACCCTGATCCCAGTAGCCTTAAAGAATTCCTCAAGCCTGAAGTCCATCCCTTGTCAGCGGTCATCTGGAGAATCCTGCATTTTCTAACTTTAGCTTTGTTTTTGTCGGCACAAGCCTTTCCTTTTATATTTATTAATATATGTCTGTTTTCATATGTGTGTGTGTGTATGTGTATATGTGTGTGTGTGTGTGTGTGTGTGTGTGTATATATATATAATTTTTTTCCTCCTTCCCTTTTGGCAAAATAAAAGGCATGTTTTCTGAGCTTCAGAAGCAAACTGCTCCTTCCCTCTGCCTCTCCATACGCCTGTCTGAACTGGTGTCAGTGAAGTTTGAACCGGGGCAGAAATAGCATCCCAGGCAGATCTGGGAGCACGGCCCGCCTACCAGGAGCGGCAAGGCCTGCCTCTGCCAGACGACAGACCCGGTTAACTGCACCGTAAAATTAGACCTTTGCGAAACCCAGTCGAATCCTGCAGCAAAGAGTGAAAGAATGATGTAAGGCAGCCTGGCCTGACAGCGAGGCAGCAACCCTCTGCCTGAAATAGCAGCGCAGTCCCGCTGAGAGATGCCTGCTCTCTCCAGATAGGTGACCAGGGATTCCTAGGAAAGTGGCAACGCCCAGCCTCAGGGAGCCAGCTGAGGTCAGGCACACACTGGGCCCTAGGTCTCCAGCAGCAGGAGGAGATAGGTGGCTCCACACCTGCGTCCCCCGCTGCCCCACCTGGGCCCTGCCTCTCCCAGCCCAAACTTACAGGAAGGGAGAAGCTGGAAAAGTGCTTCTGCAAAGAACCTCTGTTTGTTTGCTTTTTTTTAATTCAAGGAGAAGCAGGTTCTTTTTCGTCCGACAGTCTCTCCCGTGTGGAGGATACACAGAATGAGTCTTTTCTGGCTCAGGGCCAGGTGTTTACACACCGCCAAATCTGGCTCTGACTCAACTAGGGGAGGGGAAAAAATCCACCAGTATCCTCGGGAGAAAAGCTCCTGGTTTTCTGGTGCTAAGCTACAGCAGCGCCTTTTTTTTTTCCTTTTTGAGAGGAATGTTATTTCCACACATAAAATGGACCAGGCATTTTATACAAGCAATAATAACCTAGCGTCCCCCATCCAATTAAAGTATTTTACTGCACAAATCTTTGTGTGAGAGAGTGACGGAGTGCACAGGAGAACGCGTGTGGATAGGGGCTCCTTGTCTGAATTACAATTGCAAGCACGCTCCTGAGGAATCCCAGGTGTTACATATATGTTTAAATGCATTTACTGCCTTTTCAGTGATGATACCTGTATAACCCTGGGCTCTCCCCTCTGGAAGGGAAGCCTTCCAAATCACTGGTTATGACAGGTAAACACGGGGAAAAACATATCCTCTCATCTTTTAAAAATCCTCTCCAAGCAGCAGGCTCTACGCTTCTCCGATGTTCCCAGAGAGAAGTAAACATACCGCAGTCCTGAATTACCATCATCATCATCATCATTATGAATAACGTCTCTCCTCTACCCTACATTACACCCCGCTCTGGGTGACGAGGGCTTGGGGGCTGAAAGTGAATGAGCTCACTTTCCCTCTCCTTCCTGGGGAAAAAGGAGGAAAAAAATAGCATCCGATGACGTCAGATGTGTGTGTGTGGGGGGAGAAATCACTTTCTAGCTCTTGGTTTGGTAGTAGGAGAATGGGAGCTTTAGGGGCACATTCTTGGCACAGTTGAGTTGGGGTCCCCTGAAATGGGCTTCATGTAAACAGGACAGAGTCAGAGCTACCCGGGAGGGAGTGTACGCCAAGACAGAAAGGAGCGGAGCGGCCGAAGAGCTTAGAGCTTTCCCTTCTAAGAAAGTGTGTGTCAGGGGGTGGGATCGCAAAAACGCTTCCCCACGTTCCTGGCAGCAGCGAAGGGGGAACCCCTTCTCTGGCTTTAAGGCGTCCCAGGACCTGGCAAGGTTGTTTTTGCAGGAAGGGAATCTCCCAGCCAGAAGAGGCAGAACTTTCCTTCTCTCCTCCAGCGCCACCCTACCTCGGTCCCCCGGTTTTCTTAAACGCATTGCCACAGACTCATTTTGCGAGGGTATGGATGTTGGAGCACTTCTAAGGTTTGCAACCCTCTGAGAGTGTCCGGTTTCACTCTGGGCTTTGCTATGGAACCGGGAAGGGGACAGAGAGGGAGGGTGAGGAGGGAGAACTCGAAGTCCCAAATGAGAAAAGCACCCCGTTCAGCAGCCAAGTCCGGGAGGACTGGCAGGGTGTGCGTGAGGAAGGTCTTGCCCCAGCCCCGAGGGACAGGCAACAGGCTTTAAAAGCGAGGACATGGATGGCTCTGTGTGAGTGAGTGAGTGAGTGAGTGAGTGAGCGTGTGTGTGTGTGTGTGTGTGTGTGTGTGTGTGTGTTGTTTGGCTGGGAGGAAGCAGGTCAATCCCAGAGGCAGAGATCAAGCAGAGAGCAACTTTGGGGCACTTCAAGGACTTCTAAATCCAGGAGATTACAACAACCTCGTCCTTGCAGTCTTTCAGGATAACCGGGTCAAGTGAAGGGGGGTTACCGCGATTAAAAAGTCCAAGAAAGCAATGGTCCCCTAGCCTCTTTTCCCATGCATCCCAATTGGGTCACCCTCCCCTCCATCCCAAACACAGACAGCACTTTGGACCATCCCGAAAAAGGCTTCCGTGCTCCAGGCTCCCAGGGAGCGGTTCTCACTGACTGGCCGCAGGTCTCCGGACCTCCAGGAGCGCTCCCTGCGATCCTCCCCGGGGTTTAGGTGGCAACACCTTTGGAGAGCACCCATTCCTCAGATGGGGCAAAGTGAGCCTGGCAGCTCGCACAGGGTGCCTCCGCGCCTCCG
>NW_006297145.1:1299757-1311562 GCF_000327345.1 Myotis davidii | reverse complement strand
CTGCCAGCTTTGGGAGACTCGGCGCCTCGACTTTCTTCGCTTCTTCACCCTTCTTGGGCGAGCCCCCCCTTTCACTTGCTTTTTTCTTTTCTTTCTCGCTTTCCTCCTCAAGGTGTGTGCTCCACTACCCCCACCTTTGAAAAATACAGCCCAACTCCTCCTGGCTGGCAATTAATTTCTCTCCCCGCTCCTTTATCTGCCTTATCCCCCCTCTTAACAGCTGGTTGCCTTCCTCCTTGTTTTATTTCATTTTATTTTATATGATTTCTCGCTCTACCAAAAAAAAAAAAAAAAGCTCCTCTAAGACACTGCTCCGCTGAATTCCCTCCCCCCCAAAAGATGCTCTAATTTATTTATTTTTTGCGTCCTTTATAACACAAGCCACAGCCCCCTTCTCCCCCCACCGGTCCCCCCTCCCCTCCCTCCTTCTTCACAAAATGAAAGGAAAGGGGGGGAAATCTCTCAGAAGATGAGTAAACAAGCGTATGCTAATCTGCTCCCGAGCGCTCCACCTTCCCAATTGAATGAGTCCCTGTTAAAACTGCGGGGATCATGACTAATCAATCAGTTTGGAGAGGCCGAGCTCCGCAGCCTGCCTCCACTTTGCCTTGCCTCTTTCCTTCGCTCCCGCTTCTCCACCCCCCTCCTTTTTTTTTTTTAAAAGAAGACAATCTTAAAGTAACAATTTAATGAAATTCTGTACACACCCCCTGATGGTCCTCCCGACTCTCCCCCTTCCTGCTCAAAACACACACACACACATTCCTGTTTTTGTTTTGGTTTGCTTGCGTTGTCCCCTCCTTCATCCCCCCTCCTCATCATTATTTTTCCCCCTCCTGGAGGGAGAGGAAAAACAAAACAAAACACCTCTCTCTTCTCTCAGGATCTCCTTTGCACTTTGCTGGTAAACCTCATCCTTCGCTATAGCACATAAAGAGTCTTGAAACTTGATTCTCAGATTTTCTTTTTAAAATGCTGTTTCTCCCTTTCACGCTTCTCTCTCTCTCTCTCTCTCTCTCTCTCTCTCTCTCTCTCTCTCTCTCTTCACCCCCTTTCTCTCCCTCTTCCTCTCCCCCTTTCCCTTCTCTCTTGCCTTTCCTATCCTTCCCTCCCTTTCTCCTTCTCAGAATTCCCTTGAAGTTATGCAATGATGAAAGTCCCCCTTCTTCCCTGAGCCCCTGTGTTGCTGGCTTCAGCAGGTCCAAAAGCTGCCCTCCTGGATTCGGAAGAACAGAAGCTGTGGACTCAGCACAGCCAGGTCCCTCACTTTTCCCGAATACTCTCAAAAAATATTCTGTTGGTTGTTAGACATTATTTTAGTTTAATACTGAAAAAATGAGAATGAAATATTAATTTGCCTATTTTTTTAAAAATCAACCTGAGAAATTCAGGTTTTCTAACATTGTTCACGTCCCAGGTAAGGATCTGACCAATGTGCTGCTTTGTAGGACTGTTTTGAACTGGCACATAGATGTAATGTATTTTTGTTCTTCTTGTTCCCCCTTTCTAGAACTCAAAAGCTCCCCCTTATGGCAAAACGGTTCTTTCCTTTTTTTTTTTTTTTCATCCAAGTGTATAATAAGTCAAAATGAGTAGCAGTGGTAGATTACACATTATTACCAGTCTGTTCAAATAATGTAGTGATAAAAATATGCTGTGTGAGGTTTGCATGTGGATCGCATGCTGGAAGCCTGGGGGTGAAATGTACTCCACCAATGTGCCACTTTCCTCCCCATGTGCTCTGGTCCTCAGGGCTGCTCCAGATGCTATCTGAGAGCTGGGCTCATTCCTACTCTTCAGGCAGAGGGAACACCAGTGGAGAATAAGTGGTTGTGAAACTCTGCAGAGTTGTAGAATGAGCAAGTGAGTCAGACATCCCCTCTATAAAAGCCAGAATGCAGCATGCAGGGATTATGACACCATTCTGAAAACAGAAGAGCCCAGATTCAGATCTTGGTTTGGAAGGAACATGCCATATAGTCCTGGGCCAAGAATGTTTGAACTCAGTTTCTCCAGTTATAAAATGAAAATGGCATCCTATTCTACATGTGTTTCCAGAGACTGGGTGGAAAGAAGTGCTATGGATAAGGAATTTGCCTAAGCAAATCTTTCAATTTCTGGGGCGCCAAGTCATCTAGAAAAGCCACGAGGTTGCCATTCAATTTTTTAAAAAAAAAGGAAAAAAGAAAACCTATATTGAACTACATAAATTATATCTCACAAAATCTCTCTCTTTCCCCAATAGAAGTTGGAAGATGCCTACTAATTCACTTCAATTGTGGCAGTCATTTGGAAACTCTATTTCTTCCAGGGGTTTCTAAGTCATTGTATACAATGGTTTTGAATATTTCTAGACATTTGGAGCTTTGTCAACTCTTCCAGGAAGTCAAAACACGAGGGCTATAGTTCTTAGTCCCCACTCACTCCAACACATGTCAGTGCTATGCCCTGAGTTGCTTCGCTAGCCCTTCACTTTCTCACCTTTAAAATGGGAACAGACATTTCACAATATAATTTGAGGAAAAAATATGCTCTTCAACCATATAAATGCTATATAAACACCATTTAATCTATTGCCATTGTCAAGGACTAAGAGCTCCTTAGGTTCTTAAAGACAAACAACATTCCAGGAGCCCAGGCTTTCATTGATGTCCTGTGACAGCACAAAAAGGAAGGGACAGAGAGATCCATGTCTCAGAGCTACTGGAGCCGCTTGACTCAGTCCCTAAACGTATTTGGGAGCAATTGCCAAAGCCTTGGACTGGTCTTTCATGGAATATCGTTTAATATTCTATCCCACCTGTCTTGGAAGCCACTCTTACTTTATGTATGTATGTATCTATGTATGTATGTATTCTGTATGTGTGTGTTTGGTTTTGACTGAGTGGACAGACTGGGTATATTGTAACCTTTGGTTCATGATCCACTGTAATCATTGGCCTATGCATGGCATCCTTATTTATTTACACGTATGTAATGAGGGCTATCTCACATGCTGCTAACGCTCTTTTGCTCCCTTCCTTGATTTTTCATTATCTGTAGTCAAGGAGCAATCATCTGAGAGTGAGGAGACTTGGGTTCTGGTTCTGAGCTGTGTGAGATCCTGGACCTCAGCTTGCTCTTACGTGAAATGAAAGAACAGGAGTTGAAGATTCCTAAGGTCGCTTCCAAATATGAAGTGGAATGGAGCTTTTGATTATTGCAGTGTGACAATAATTCCCATTTAATCATTCCCATTTAATCATACTTGGTCAATTCCCTCTCACCCTCCCCCCACCCCAGGGAGTCCCTTCTTCCTCGGGATTTTTGTCCTAAAAACTACTTTTTTTTTTTAGAATAAAAATAGTTCTGTCCCTCCACTCTTATTACTTGGTATTAAATAAAAACAAGATGTTTTGCCAGGGAAGAGGTCAGGATCTAGTGGAAGTTAGGAGAGTAACACCTAGAGAGTCTTAAAGTTTGGGGAGGGTTTGAGTGAGGGAGGGAGGTTCAAAGTACACATTTCAGAGCCACCCTACCCTGGGTTCCTATGACTTCCAGCAAGCAAGTCTAGTGGCCTTATTATGGATGTGTCCTGAGGATAGTGTGCTGTGACACATAGTAGGTGCTCAATAAATGAGTGCCCTCTCTTTCTTTACAGGGATCTAAATACTATGGCCTGCTGTGCTTTCATTTAGAGCCAGAGCCCCGCCTACTTCTTACTTCTTACTCAAAGGCATCAAGATTAGTCTCATCTCAGAATTCCTAGGCAGGCACTGTCTGGCTGGTAGGATCTGGAACTCGATTATATTGGATCTTGCATTGTTCTCTGTGTCCTGTTTATGTCTCTCCTCCAAGATTAGAACCTTCCAGGGCAAGGATCTTCAAGGGCCACTTCTGCCACCACATTGCTCCTCCACTAGCCTGAAGGGCTCCCTCATCTGGGCTGTCCTAGAATTTCCTCTGAATTTCTCTGGGCACATCCCCAAAACCAACTATTAACGTTTAATTACACACGTGCTTGTCTCCCCTTTCTGTGCGGACAAAGATTCTGTTGCATTCATATTTGAGTATAGCCAAATGCTCTTAGCCCAGCACTTTGCACATAGCTCCTGGTTTAATACCATTAAATTTAATTAAATATGTATATATAAATGCACACATATATAGACCTACACATATGTGTACATTTATATAGATGTAAAAATGTATGTTTTTTGCTTCTTTAGTTTTTTCTGTGGTGCCAATATTTTTAATGCTCTGAACATACTAGGTTTTTAATAAATACGTAATTTTGCCAGCCTTTCCCAAGTGATACATCTGTGAACACCCAGATAGACACTTTGAAGTTCATTGGCTGCCAAGTTGAAAGTCACTAGAAAGAATGTGAACTTGGGAGTAAAAGAAATTTGGATTAAAAGCCTATCTTTGCTAAATAACGATCCTAATAACAGCTTATATTTATTGAGTATGCACTGTGTTCCAAGCAATATTTAAATGTTTTTTATAGCAATGATCCCATTTAATCCTCCTAAGGAGCCTACAGAGGAGGTCCAGTAATCATTCTATTTTACAAGAGAAAAAAACATCTAAACACCCTGAATCACAGTGACCAAACAAAGAGTGGAGAGCTCAGCCAATCTGGATCTAGCACTATGTGTTCTAGCTTCAGGGGCTAGGAAGAATCCCTTAACCTTTTCGATAACTGTTCTTCATTTTTATAGATGTCATGGGGTTACCTGGGAGGTTAAATGAGACGATGGACACCACATTACATAGTGACTAGTACATATGTCAGTGGGTGTTAACTAAACACTGGCTTCTCTACTTCCTTCCCAACAGTAGTTTCATTCTATTAATTTAACACATGTAGTAGAGTTGTCAATTATAAAAATTGTGCCAGAGTAATAATGATCCACCTGTATTGAGCACCTACTATGTGTTAGATACTGTACTCAGTTTTTAACTTTTCACAAGACTAGGAGGTAGGTTAGAACTCAGTCTATTTGAATTGTTAAGCAGTATTCTGTATATCCTTCTATCTTCTTAACTCATATTAAAACATAAATTTATTTGCAGCCCTGAGAATATTTTAGCATCTCTACTCTCCATCTGAAAAAAAATCGGTAATTTAATAACTGCCTGTTCTACAAAGCCATAAAGAAAAGAGCCGGTGGCCTCACTGTCTGAGGTAGGGTTAGGGGTTCCAGCTTAGGAATTGCTCTGGCTGGAGGTGGAGCTGGTGAGCTCCAGCTGTCTTCCTCTGTATTTTTTTAACCTTTTGTGTCCACAAGTGGGTGGTTCTGGAATGAATTGGAGTCCTTTCTTAGTCTTCCTGCAGGCTTATGACTAGGGAACTGAAACAGCAGCTTCTAGAGTCCAACCCTGGTCCTTTGATTCATTCCAAAGAGTGTAATTTTGTTCACCTCAGGTGCCCAGGCATTTCTTAAATGTAGAGTTTTAGTTAAGGATGAAGACTGTTGCTTGACACTGCACTTTTTTATTTGTAGAAAAACATAGTTTATCATTTTATTTTTACTCTTTAGTAATAATAATAATTAGCTATAATTTATTATGAGACAGCATCTTGAATGGTTATTGCATTATTTCATTTACCCTCAAAACTATATGTAGTTTTTTTTATTCCCATTATACAGACTTTTTAAAGAATGAGGCTCAGTAAAGTGGGATTTTATGACACATTTGAACCCAAGTTTATCTCCCTCCAGAGTTCCCATTCTTAACTGCCTGGCTGGCCTGGTTCTAATCTACTATTAATCTTTCTATTGTTTTAAATTGGACTGAGGACCATATCTCCTTAATCTTGTGGAAGAGGAAGCTTTGTGAGAAATCGGAAATGGAAATGGGCAGTGGTGGGCATTCTCTTCATTCCTTTTGCCTTGTTTTGTTGAACAGAAAATAAAACATCTGATAACCCCTTCCGCTTAATTCTAGGACAAATGTATCTTGTGGCATTTTTGAGTTGAGGCCTTGAGTCGCATAATGGACAATGCTTTCAACTCTGTAGTGTTTGTTTTTCTCTCCAGAAATTGCAGAGTCACTGTCCAGTTGGCCACTTTTTATATCAACTGAGACTGAAGATATGCAATTAATTATTCTTTCAAAAAGATCTTTCCCTGGGAAACGAATTCAGCAATGGTTTCTGATGAAACTCAGTCTATGCCAGTGAAGAATAACAGGACTTGTTGAGCACCTTCTGTATGCCATGTATGAATATGAGGGCACAGAGTCTCATAACCACTCGATTAGGTTGGTTTTGCTCTGTTTGTTTTAAAAGATAAGGACATTCAAGTTTAGAAAGAGGGAGCACTTTACCCCAGATCACCTCACTGGAAGATATACCTCAAAACCAAATCTCTAACCTTTGTGTTTTTTTTCCAATCTAGTGCAAATGTCACCTTCTCCATAACATTATTCTTTATTAAACATGAAAATAAATCATTCCCAGAGGATTATTTAGTTTGTTTGGGTCTCCTATGTTGTTGGATTTATGCCCTTGTATTCTTTTCTGTGCCAGATCTTAAGTTTCTCGAAGGTGAGACTGAGTCTTCTGCCTTTTGATATCCCCTATGGGATTAACCCTCTATGGTTCATGCTGAACAGAAACTCAGTGAACACTTGGCGAATGCCTAGGGACCTCTGTTTCTCCTTGCTATGTGTAACTTCCAGAATAATGCCCTGTTTCTTTCATTTCACCTTAGCTTGGGTCCTTTGAATTCTTAAAACCCAGTTGAAGAAAGTCCTGGCTCTTTCAGAAAACCTTACTTATGCCCTCCCCCAGTCAGAGTTAATCTCTCCATCCTCTGAAACTCTCATCTTGTCTTCAAGCCATGCAGCCAGCTCCCACGCACAGCCTGTGTGACTACTTACCTTGTCATGTGAACATAACCCTTCCTACGTGGCACATGGGGATGATGTTAGTATGTGCTGCTATGATGTCGCTCTTATTGCACATGGTGATAACTCATTTATTCAATTGACAATTATTTATCAGTTATCAATTTCTGTGCCTGGCAGGTTTGGTTAGCTGTCTAGCATAATTTTTCCCTCTCAAATTATCATCATTGTCACTGGTAGTTGAAATGTATTGTTTGCTTATGTGTGGTGAGTACTTATACATTACAGCATGCAGTCTTTATAGCAACCCTAAGAGCAGGTAATATGACTACTTCCATTTTCCAAAGAAGAAAAGGAGTTTTAGCCCTAACCGGTTTGGCTCAGTGGATAGAGCGTCAGCCTGCGGACTCAAGGGTCCCAGGTTCGATTCCGGTCAAGGGCATGTACCTTGGTTGCGGGCACATCCCCAGTAGGGAGTGTGCAGGAGATACCTGATGGATGTTTCTCTCTCATCGATGTTTCTAACTGTCTATCCCTCTCCCTTACTCTCTGTAAAAAAAGAAAATCAATAAAATATATATATATATATATATTTTAGCCTATGTCTTAAGCTTTAGGATAAACTACAGCAATGAGACATTTGAAAATTCCATCCAGAAAATTGGAGATTCACTGTGCAGTGTCCCAAGTTTGTCCTGAAACTCATGGCTCTAACAGTGGTCAGCCCTCCACAGTGAGGTCAACCAAATTGCTGAACACTGATAGAGAATGCCTGTATTCTGGGAGAATACAGGATGCAGACTCACTTGGACGACATATGAAAACACTAACTTTAAATTGTGAATCCTATATAATAAAAGCATAATATGCAAATCAACCAACAGCAGAATGACTGGTCTCTATGCTGCGCACTGACCACCAGGGGCAGACGCTCAATGCAGGAGCTGCCCCCTGGTGGTCAGTGTGCTCCCACAGAGGGCGCACCACTCAGCCAGAGGCGAGCCCAGCTGCGATAAGCAGCATCAAGGGGGTTCACAGCTGGCGAGCACAGTGGCGGTGGGGGGAGCCTCTCCCGCCTCCACTGCAGGCAGGAGGTAAGAAGCGAGGTGTCCCAGACTACGAGAGGGATGTCTGGCTGCTGGCTTAGGCCCGATGCCCCCCTGCAGGGTCCCGGACTGTGAGAGAGTACAGGCCAGGCTAAGGGACCCCTCCCCCAGTGCACGAGTCTCATGCACCAGGCCTCTAGTTAATAATAACAGCAACAACAACAACAGCAATAGCCTTAGAGCATGGCCCTGGTAGATGTGAAGAGCTCTTGTGCTCCTCAGAAAAAGAAGATGTTTAACTTTACTGTGTGTGTGGTGTCATGTTCAGAAATGTCCAATTTCCAACTGGATCTGTTCCTGTGGTAGTTAATGAGGACCATGAGTTAAACGAGGCTGATTGAGGGGCTCTTATAGGAGCCAAGAGTGCAGGTTCTGTTTTTACTTCTGCCACTACTAGTAAATCCCTGTGTTGCCTTAAACAAATCCTTTTCCTTTCCCTTTGAGAATCTGTCTTTTTCTTTGGAGAGAGAAAACTATCTAGTTCCTGGACTGGTAGCCAGCAGATATGCTCTGGGAAGGCCATGCTGTAGGGCCATTGTTCACTCTGTTCTCCGAGGCCAATATTCTTCCTGGTGGAGTGGTGACTGGGAACTACCAGTTGTTAAATGATTCTGAACATGACCTCTATGAATAATTCACTTCTGATTTTAGAAGGCTGGTCATCATCATCCTGATTCCAACAGGAATCCAATTAAACCCCCCGAAAGATGTGCCCCTAAGACTCCCACCCACTCACTTCTTCCCTGGCTCTCATAAGCACCCTGGAGTCATGCTACAGTACTGCTTAGCACAGTTCAGAATGGTGGGCTGCCTCTTGAAGTCAAATGTGCTCTAAGTTTAGAGGTGGCTCTTTGGCCAGCCAGGCTTCTCAATCCACCAAGTGGTCTCAACATCTTTCTGACACTGTCTGGGCCACAGGGCTCCTATGTTCTCAAAAGCAATATGACCTTGTCTTCATGTCCCACATAATTAACTTTACCCCCAGAGGGGAGAGGAGCAAGCACTTCGGCCCAGAAAGGTAAGTAGGAAAACACTGTGTAGTTATTACTGGCCTAAGTCACTCAGGGTCTTCATGCTAACCCAGTTAACAAACCCTCTGAAGACTGGAGAGGAACGAAGAATGCTCATGTTGGGCCCACACTAGCTGGGTTTGATCCTGACCATGTGACTGTGTAGGAGACCTACCCTGTCCATGTCCCAGTTCCCTCACCGGTAAAGCAAGGACAGTGATAATAACACCTGTCCTTTGGGGTTTCCATGAGGAGTAAATAAGTCAGCATGCATTAAGCACAGGACTTCTCTGTGCAGAGTTGATGCTCAGTTGGTACAAGTTCTTATTTTAATCGCCTTTCTATTAAGCTTTCCCCAGTCCTTAGCCTCACAATATGAAAATGAGCATGCTGTTCTCTTATTAATTTAAGAAATATTTATTAGTGCCCATTGGGTACGAGTTATTGGGCTAAGTGCCAAGGATTCAACTATGACCCATGTCCTCATGAGTTTGCCTGTCTAACTATACTAGTAATGAACACACACATTGAGGAACACAGGTGCCAGGGGCTGGTTACCTGTTTGCTGCATTAACCATTTCAATTCTCACAACAAAGTCCTGAGTTAGGTATAATCAGTGCCCTCGCTTCACAAAGGAGGACAGTGAGACCAAAAAAGACTAAACAGCTTATCCACAGTTAAAATATGAAGGAGCCACAATTCAAACTCGGGCAGTTTGGGTTCTGAACCTAGTCTTCAACCACTCAGCCTCATATCTCATTGGAAAGGCAAGACATTAACTAAAATAACAAAACAAACCAAAAACAAAAACAAATGTGACAGAAGCGGGTTGGAATGGTACACACTTGGTACCTCTGATGGATGAGATGGGGAGCCCAGGGCAAGCACACAGAGGGAGTCAGGGGACTTTTACTTTGTCTTGCTTGGCTTCTTTTACAATGGAGGCATATTGTATGTGGATTTTGATATTGAAAAGAAGAAGAAAATACTGAAAGATGAATTATCAGCACAGAGTCTTTCTATGCACAGCTCACTTTAGATTTTGTGAAGAGGTTTTCTCTTTCATCATCTCATTTGAAATTTGGGACCGCCCTGAAAGGCAGGTGACACAGCAGGGATCGCGACTGGCTCCACTTTAGGGATGAGGAGCATGAAGCTCAGGGCTCCTGTGACGGAACCAGGGTAAAACAGCCAAGAGGGTTGAGCCTGGGATTCCTCGTGTGCACCTTGATGCGGGAGCATACCCCATCCTGACTGGCTAACACGGTTCCCTTTGCTGCTAGACAACAGCACATCATGATGATGATGACAATGATGGTAATGATGTAATAAGTAACATTTCAAGAGTACTTTCTATGACAATGCACTTTGCTTAGCTTTCACTCATCAAATCTTCTCAACACCCATGGGACATAAGCACATTTCTTAGTCACACTTTCTGGACAGGTAGCCTGAGACTCAGAGGCTCACTGACTTGTGGGAGGTTGTGTGAGAATTTCAGCCAAAACCACTGAACTTTTGCTCCTAAAATGAAATTTTGCTCCTAACTGCTCCCTCCTTGGGCTTCCGCAGTTAGTTATAAGAAATGAAAAATAAAAACCCAGACTTCCCCATTACCTCAATGTCAAGACCAACTCCTGAGGAAAACTTCACTGACGTCCTGAGCAGCTGTCCCACCGTTATCCCTCTGACAATTCCTCCATCCATCTGCACCTCAGTTTCACCATCTGAAAAATGGAAACAACAATTCCTCCTTCACTTAGCAGAATGTGGTTCTGAAAGGATGTGAAGGAGCAGCCTTTACAGGAGCAGCTCCTTGGCTTTGCAGTCTTACATCAATGCCCTCTCTGGCCAAGCGGGATGTAAGGATCTGGACAAGGTTTGTGTCTTGGACACAGGCTTTGGAGCATGAGTTGAATTTCTGGCTCTGTTATTTACTAGATGCATGCCGCTGGGCAAATTACCTCACCTCTCTCTTGGTCTCTGTTTCCTTATCTATAAACAGGCTTAAAATCACCTACTTTGCAGTGTTAATTTGAGGCACAAGTGAGATAGGGCACTGAAGGCCCTGGCACAGAACCTGACTCAGAGTACGTGCTTAGAGACGTGGCTGTCTGCTTTAGGTGTATGTATCTCACGCTGCACCAGCCTATTGCCAATGCTCGAAACCCATGGAACGATAGACAGAGTTACACAACTTTTAAAGAAGCAGTTCCAACCACAGATATTTGTTCCAAGGGATCCCACTCTATCCAAATGGACTCATTCATCCTCAGACTATATTTCATAAGGAGAAAAGAAAAATGACATTCTTTATTTTCATTGGAACTTTTTCTTTCTCCCTCTCTTTCTTTTTAAAAAAATTTCAGACTCCTGAGGGACTAAGGAAGGAAACCTGAGAAGCTAAGACTTGATGCAAATGAATGTCTAATTGCTGGATTTCAAGTTGTCGTTTTCTCTGCCACATCATGTGTGTCTGCTATGCCAGGCGAGTGGAGAGGAAAGCGAGACAACCTCTTAGCAAGCACACTTGATTTGTGTACTTGCTTTGTCCACTAGCATGGCTTCCAAACTCCCTGCCCAGACTACACACTCTGCTTTAAATACCTGTTTGTATTCCCTCCACCCCACCCCACCCCACCCCATTACCAGGGTGGCTAAATATTAGTTTGATAATGACAATGAACCTTTTTGCAGTTGGTACTGACATTCAGATCTGAAGAATAAAACACTGCTTACTTAGGATAACAGGCAAGAAATTCTACTGAACTTGAGCCTATCTTTCATTTTTCCTTTCTTTCTATTGTTCTTCCTTTCTTCTTTTCTTCCTTTCTCTCTCTTTTCCATCCTT
>NW_006297145.1:1293694-1299731 GCF_000327345.1 Myotis davidii | reverse complement strand
TTTCCCTCCCTCCTTCTGTCACCTCTTTTCTCTCCTACCATCCTTCCCTTCCTCCCTCCCTCTTCTTTCCTCCCTTCTCCCTCTCCTTCCACCCCCTCTCTCTGTGTCCTCTTTTCTTATTTTATTACACAAACGAAGCATGGCCTCAGGAGTGAGAACAACCGGCCTCCACAGCAGACTGGGTAAATGAGCCAGTTGAGACGTGGGTCTAACTATTCCTCCTCCTGCCTACCACACAGGTCTCATGCCCTGAGCACTCACTGTGCCGAAAGCCATGCTGTGAACTTCACAGCCTCTCTCTCAAGAGGACTCAACCCAGGTATCTTGCTCTCTTTACTCACTAAGAGATGCTGTGCACGAATTTAAAAGTTTTCTGATCATAATATAAAACTAGATAGGCTTATTCTCAGCATTTACATTCTTTTTAAATATATATATATGTATATATATATACAAATATATATGTGTGTATATATATATATATATATATTTCAGAGAGGAAGGGAGGGAGGGAGATAGGGAGGGAGGGAGGGAGAGGGAGGGAGAGAGAGAGAGATAAAAACATCAATAATGAGAGAGAATCACTGATCGGTTGCCACCTGCACGCCACACACTATGGATTGAGCCCGTACCCTGGGCATGTGCCCTGACTGGGAATCGAACCAGTGACCCAGTGACCTTTGATGAAAAGGTTGATGCTCAACTACTAAGCCATGCTGGCCAGGCAATCAACATTAACACTCTTGATCCAGATCACAATGGCAACCGGTCCACTTAAGTACAGCTAGTGTGCTTGTTTAATCCCTTACGGCCACAGTAGTTCTGATGGTTACTTTCTATGACCTGCTGGATGTGGCTGTCATTACTTTTGGGACATTATGACTGTGACGATGAGCATGGAACCTCCCTAAGGTTGATTATAGTATCTTCCTTATACGTGCCACAGAGCTCAGGGTTGTCTATCTCTGATCTCACCAATATGGAAATTTTGATGTTTAATGTACTTTCTCTGAAGATTTTCTTACAATATTCCATGATAGTGTCATTGTAGAGATACAATTGAGCTAATAAAGCCCATGGAAACAAAGATGCCATGAAAGGCAGAACTAGACAGAAGCTTTTCTTGTCCAGTAGCTCCCATCCCTATATTAAAGACAGGAAAATGCAGAAATAGGGGGGTAGCCACTGCATCTGGCCTTTGCTGGAATAAGACCCCAGGTCTCCTGAGTCCTACCAAAACACTCGTCCACTCTATCACAATTCCTATGGTGGCACTAGTTCAGATGAATATTTTTGGTCAGATATGTGAACGAATGAAACACTTTTAAAGCCTAGAAATGTTAGGACAATGCATAAGCCCACTGCCTGTCAATCATGATAATGACATTATTAGGAATTCTAGGACTCCTACAATGATGCTACCTTGCTCTCGGTGCTTTCAATTCAAGGAGTTCTACATCTCCACAATGCAGAGAAACAGGTTGCCACCCAGATAAGCACACCGTGTTTCAAGTACTCATTAGTATTCATTGTCCTTGAAGAGTGACTATTATACCCTTCATATTCCTGGGGAAGTTATGCATATGTAACAGCAACTCACACCCCACCCAGATACATTTTTGAGGTAATTATATACTTTTGTTATTGTTGTTTTTCTGGACTAATAAGCTTCAAACAACACCTTTATTGCCTAGGGGAAAGAAGTCTGACAGCTCCAGATGGCAGCCCATCAAGAGTGAATATGCTTGTTGAATCCTCCTATTTCATGGTGATGTCCCTCGTGGGATGGATGAGACCGACCACCACTGGCTTGCAGCTTCCACAGAGGAGGAAGGTAGCACTGGCTACTGCCCACCCCCTGAACCTCGAAGGGGAGGGCCAAGATTTCCTTAAAGATCAGCAGCTCATCCTTAGTACACAGATACATCAGTGGACTATCTCTTGCTTGAAGAAATGTTTTGTACACAATGTGGCTTTTGATAGTCATGCTGTCCATGTCCCCAGATGGCACGGGAAAATGAAAAATCTCACCTCACTTGATTATTCTTCAGATCTTCATGATGACACTAATTACATAGTCTAATTAGCAGGCTCCTGTCCGGAGATTGGGAGTTACTTGAAGAAAGAGGGTAAATTTTGAAATTTGCTTGATTTTATCTTTGGCTCAATACTCAGTGCTGTGAACTTCTTTACAGAATAAAAGAGCTTAAGAATAGTCATCAAATTTGCTGATTTTAAACAACACCATGTGGTAGTTTGTCCAGGTTCAATTTCTTATTTTAAAAATTCTGTATGTCAGGTGACTGGGATGCAGTCTTTGCCCTCAAAAAACTAGAGAGGAAAACAAACTCAAATAAAGGAGTGTAATAAAGTGTTCAAACTGCTCTGATACAGGTGCGCGTGGAGTACTATAGTACCTCAACAGACAACAGGGGGTAAGGGCATGAGTGGGGTTTGTGGAGGGGGACAACGGGGGGATAAGGACACATATGTAATACCCTAATCAATAAAGAAAAAAATAGTGGAAGAAAACATAATATGCACAAACAAACAACAGAAAAAGAGATAAATGGTTAATTCTAATTAGATGAAAGGGGAAGAAAGAAAAAGTTAGGAAAATTTTCAAAGAGGAAGAAAACATGTTTAATCAGATAGAGAGAAAGCTGGCATTTCCACGCAGAGGGAACAGCATGTGCAAAGGTCCTGTGGAAGGACTTAGACAATTTGAAAGATGCAGTTGGTTTGGCTGACCAGAGTGTAATGCGCACAATCAATGATTAAAAAAGATGGAGAACTGCCCTTATAAGACATTCAGCAGGCTTGAACTTGATCCTTAGACCAGTGGGAGATAATAAATGGTTTTATATAAGGGGGTGATGTTATGAGATTTGTTTTTTTTAAAGGATCACTCTGGCTATTGTTTAAAGAAAGGACTCTACTAGATGCTGGAGGTAAGAAAACAAGACTAGAGATCAAAGGACTCATTTGAGAGGTGGTAAGGCCTGACCAAAGATAATGAATACACATACACTCAGGGAGTAAAATCCATAGGACCTGGTAATGGAAGAAGAATGAGATAGGAGGAAGAGTTGAAACATTTTGGAATAAGAAACATTGGAACTAGATCAAGGGGCACTGGAGAATGCAGTGGGGACTCACCCCTCATTCTTGCTGGTAGTTTAACATATTCTCAGTGAAAAAACTGAGGTCAGGCCAGGGTCAGGGGTGGCCCTCTCGATCCCACTGGTAGGGGAAGAGTACTCTTCAGTGCCAAATGGTTCTGAGCGTCCTGATTTTGGTGCACTCTCTATGTTCTAGAACACAAACCAAATTTACTAGTCTTATTTATAACAAGGTGCTATAGAAAAGAGCGCCTCAGGCATTGATAGACCTCTCTCCAGCACAGGGACTTCCCTTTAAGCATTTCTCTTCCTAGACATCATCTGGCCTCCTTAAATACTTTCAATAACCAGAAGCTCCATAATTTACAAGATTGTCCTGTGTGAATTTGGGCAAGTTGAATGGCAGACATTAACACCAATAAGTCAATTTTTTTGTCTACACAATGCCACTGCCTATACTGAATCCATCTAGGTCCACTACCATCATGCCAGGTAGGTTACCAGATTTGCTCAAGATCACTTCACCAGTACATGGTGGTACCAGTTCTGAAACTCAAAAAAGGTGCCCTGCTCCTCTGCTCCCATGATGCAAATGTGCACCATTGCACGTAAACTCTGCATCACCATGATTCTCCGGGTTTGTGTCACTTTCCCCCCATTTGACTGCAGCCCCTTGGAGAGCAGGGGCTCTGTTTGGTAACTGCTCATCAGATGCCTCCCTCGGGCACTGGCCCAGAAGACATAGGTGTTTGATAAATGTTGCTTGAAAACCAACAACAAAAAGATTCAGTCCTTTTTGTTGAAAGAATAATGCCTAAAATCATCTTCTCTGGAACTTTTGATCAGGGCTTTCCTCCCTAAAGTCACAGAGAAGAAATATTTGTCTTTTACCTGAGGGTCTTCAGTCATCTCTTGTTAATCCAACCTCCATTGCCTACAGTTTTACATATGGCTCCCAATACTCCCTCCCAGGGGTAAACTTTCCTTTTTCCCTTTGCTTTCTAAAATGTTACTAATTAATAGTGGGAGCAACAGATAGATCCCTCACCACAACCAGCTGTTCCCTGATTAGAAAAGCCTTTCCCATGTATACAAACGCTTGATGATTTCAAGAGACCAGACGGAAACTGTCACGGCATTGGGATTCAGTGTCCGACCTTCAGGCAGTGCCTAAGTGTGCCAAGCCATGTGGATGCAAAGAAAACCAAGATGAGTCAGTGGCCCAGATGTTTTGTTGTCAGGTCACCAAGGCTCTGGATGATTGGAGGCCTGGATGCCAGAGTTTGTGTGGCCATGTGTAGCCACAGCTTCAAAGTGAACACAAACCTAATAAAGCAAGGACTGATTCCAGAACTGATGGGAGGTGAAACACAGGGAGAGGGAGGAGATTTGGGCAGAAGGAAGGGGATAGAGTAGAGGAGAATTGGGCTTTCAGGGGATTAGGGTGGGGGATGGTACTGGGTCTACCAGAGACATTGATATTGGGAAGCTAGCTCACATGGTCTTATGTCAGCATTCCTAGAAGGGGGAGCATGGCACCAAACATTTCCTGAGCACCAACTCTGTACTAGAGAGTGTGGGAGACGCTGCGAGTATGTGGTGAAGAGGACAGCCATTGTGTGCACCCATATTTAGTTGGGTATTTAGTAGAGACAAGGGACATTAAAATGCCTCCTGGTAAGTGTTTCAATAGGGGAGTACAAGGCTCTGAGGGATCTTAGAGGAGGTCACCTAATTCAGATCTACGAGTGTGTGTGTGTGTGTGTGTGTGTGTGTGTGTGTGTGTGTGTGTACATCAGAGGGCATTCCAGAAGGCTTCCCGGAGGAAGTAAAATTTTAGCTGAGGGTTGAAGCATGAGCAGGATTGAGCCTGGCTGTGTCAAAGGAAGCCCATTCCCATCAAGGGAACAGTATTATAGAAGTCTGGAGGTGAAATCATGATAAGTTTAAGTGATGGAAGGAAGTGTGCTCGTGAGAGTGGAGTGGCAAGAAATGAGTCAGGAGAAGTATGGCAGGGTTACATGCTATGAGGTCTTACAAGCCATGTTGACATTAAACAAACTGTGGAGTGGTGTTGCCTGCTGTGCCGTGAGGAGAATGGGTTAAGAGGGACAAGATGGCAGGCAGAAAGATCATCTGGGAGGCTGTGGCAGGAATTCAAGTGAGAGATGGCAGGCTCGGATACCTCCCAGGTGGCATGAATGGCCCCTTTTCAGTTCCACTTGGATCCTTCCCAATTAATTTTGCTCTAGCCCTTTCACTGCATCTTCATCCTTCATGAATTCCTACATCTAGGACAACTCCAGACACAGAAGATGCTCACAAATGGTTGTTGAAAAATGAACAAACTAGTTCTGGGTCTGCTTTATGGAGATTCTCATCACGTTTTCTTTCCCGGTCATATGAATACTTCTCAACTTCTGAAAAGGATTAAGATCTTATTAAATCAGGAATGGCAATGTCTTCCACTTAGCACATATCCACTAAATAAATCAATTTCTGATCACTAGATATGCTTTTAACTTTTTGATTTGTCTTTTCTAATCCTTCATTCTCCACTGCAAATGTTTGTCCAATCAGACCTTCTGATTTTATGATCTCTGTGGAGTCATATGACCCCAGCATTGGAAGGGACTTTAAAGATCACAGAATCTGAGATATGTGGGAGAACCGAAGATGGCGGCATAGGTTAACGCCGGAGATTGCTGCCTTAAACAACCAATTCAAATTAAACCTGAAAAAGGGAACAGACAACATCCAGAGCCACAGGAAGGCTGGCTGAGTGGAAATCCTACAAATAGGAGTAAAGAGAATATCATATCCAGACTCAGAGGAGGCGCAGTGCTGAAGTGAAATTCTCAGGTACCAGTGCGCGCGAACGGGCTGGCGGCGTGGCGCGGAGGGCGCGCTTGTAA
>NW_006297145.1:1286686-1292215 GCF_000327345.1 Myotis davidii | reverse complement strand
AAAAACAACGAAAAAAAAAAGAAGATCACAGAATCTAGTTGCCATAATAGGTATAACAGTGAATTACTAAGTAGCACTAGGTACCAGACCCAGTACTAAGATCTTTGGGGGATTTTATAATTTAATCCTCACAACAACCCTACAGTTAGGTACTCTTGTGATTCCCATTTAATGAGGAAAAAACTAAAGCACAGAGAAGATAAGTAACGTACTCAAGTACACACAACCAGTAAGTGGTAGAGCTAGGGACCACACTTAGAGTCTGTGCTTCCAAACAGCTGTCAACCATGCCAGCACCGTGAATGTCGTGTGGAGACTGAGTTCCTCCAACACCATCCCCATAACAGGCATTCTGTTTCTTCCATGTAAACAATGATGGGAAGACTGGGAAATAAACTGAAGAGGAATGCCTCTTCCCCAAACACAAAGCTAGAATTTATTAAAATGCCACCCATTGGGATGGTCAAAGGATACCTTTCCTCTTCCCCTAGGATTGGTGGTTGGGGTTTCACACTCCAGGGGATGCTGTTTTCTTTGCCATCCATCAATCCATCACACCCCTTTGTAAATCCATTACTTGGGTCTGGAAGGCTTTCTTTGACCACTAGGTTGGGTTGGGTTCCCCACCTCTGTGTTCTCACAAGTCCTTTCACTTTCTATCCCAGCTCCTTTCAGAGTCTTTTACAACTGCCTGGGTGCTTGACTTCCCCTTTAGAGAGTGGTGTCTGCCAGGGTGATGACCTTTCCTGTCTCACTCCTCATGGAGTCCCCCCCATTCCTAGTATAGGGATAGCAGATTGCATTTGTCCAGAAGAATGTGGTGACATTTTAAGAAAGATGTCACATTTTCTTTCACAGGGACTGTTTGCTCCTTCAATAAATGTGTTTCACCCCACCTTTTTCCTATTCCTTTCACCTTTCTTGCCACATGGATAAAGAACCACCAGGGAGCTGTGGTGGAAGGATCTGGCTCAGCTTCAGTTCTCATTCCAGTTCTGCCAGGAATGTTTGATGTGACTTTGGGCAATTAATTTGCACTTCCTGGACCTCTAAAATGAGTAGTTTGGACAAAGTTTGAAATTGCAAAACGGTAGCCCAAGGGCTGTGCAAACATGCTATGATAGGTATACATAGTATTTTTTAAAACATGTGCATTTAGTGACAACATTAATATTTTTAAGTAATTGCTAATTAATCAAATCTGAATGCATTAAAGCCTTCCTATGATCATAGAAGACACCAATCCTGGTGCCTTATTAGTAACTTCCTCTTTAGATGAAGTGTGACCTCCCCAGTTCACCTTCCTGACTGGTGTCACTCATTTCCCTGCTCTTCCTGGCTTTGGTGGACATTTACGCTCACCACCGCTGGACCAAATGGTCTCAAAGATCTTCTCCACACTTAAAGTATTTGGAGGCCAGTCCCTAGTTATGAGAAGCAAATTATCATCTACTGATGCCTTTCCTCCAAATAGATAATAAAATGGACATTTTTATTATCCTGTGAAGATGTCACTTTTAAAAATCTTCAAGAGGAAATTGAAATCATGTTGGAGAAATTCAATTATCATTTTGTCTACTAAGACAGACCCTGGCTATTCCCCTACCACATGGGACCCCCTCTCACCAGATAATTCAGAGTAGGGAGTAGCATGAAGACTTGAAGTGCAAGCCAATTTAGGCATAAGTAAGGAAGGGAAGAGCTTCAGGAGACCCGAAAACATCATTTGGTATCACCTAACTATAGCCAGGAATCCAACTGCAATTCTTCCCTCAAAGTATTGTCTGATACCTGTAAGACAAGATGAACCTGAAATAAGTCAGAGGGAAGCCTTAAAAGCAATTCAAGCATCAGAAGTAAAGGCTAGAACGAGATCTAAGATGTGAAGTCAGTACAATGTCTAGCACACAGTGGGCGCTGCATGCGATGGTGGCATATGTGAGGAGAAATGTGAGGTATCTTTTGCAGGAGAGATACACAGATGAATGTTGAGAACAGAACTGATGTAACTGTAGAACTGGACCATCTCTTGATACTATGCCTGCAGGAGGAGAACTAACGTCTGTGGATACTTACAGCTTACATGCACTTTATATTTTGTCATTCCCAGATGAGCGCTTGGTCTTTCATTTTCTATGCATCATAACTCTAGAGCAGTGGTTCTAAACCTTGGCTGCACATTAGAATCACCTGGGAATCTTTTTAAAATCCTGATTTCTAGGCCTCATCCTCCGGAAATTCTGTTTCTTTGTTACTAATGTTGTGGCCTCACCCCATAACAAAGAAACAGAATTTCCAGAGGATGAGGTCTAGAAATCAGGATTTTTAAAAGATTCCCAGGTGATTCTAATGTGCAGCCAAGGTTGAGAACCACTGCTCTACAGAGAGGTGAAGTCACAGAGCAGGGCCTGAACCCAGGCCACCTGGCTTTAATTTCATGCTCTTTCTGTGCCACCTGGGCCACTGTATCCTCCTCTAATTCTTCATTATGCTTACTTCTGACAGTGCCTTCCACTTATTCAGGTGGTTTGTCTCCTGGTGCCATCTCAGCAGGCACTAGGTTCCAGGAATCCTACTCTGCAGCAAATATTCTCTCTGCTTTCTGACCAAGAGTGGGCAACTCAGGTCTCCAGCATGCTCAGCTCACAGGTGTTCCCTCTCTCTCTCTCTTTGAAAATGTCTGAGCTCCTGGTCTCATGCCAAATATTAGGGAAAAGGTGAGAGACTTCTGGCAGACTGTCCCTCTACCAGAGGTCCTAGCAGTATGATCACACACAATGAGAGAGATGGAATTTCCCTGATTCAAGAGGACACAACAGACTCGAATTGGCCCACGTTTGTCTCCTGGTACAAATAAACATGTGGGTGACAAGCTGGATAGTGTAGTATGCTACCCCAGGACTCTGTCAGAGCTGGGCTGAAGTTTACTTCTTGCCTATATTTTACAGAATTCTTTTATTGTAGTAAAAATATATATAACAGAAAATTTACCATTTTAATCATTTTAAATGTCCAGTTCTGTGGCTTTAAGTACATTCACATTGTTGTGCCACTATGACCACCACCCATATCCAGAACATTTTTATCTTCCCTATTGAAACTTGGCATTTATTAAACAACTAGAGGCCCAACTGGCCGCCCCGCCCTCTGCAGCTAGTAGCTCTCGCAGCTAGGCAGCTCCTGGCTCACTGTGCACCACCCTGCCCCGCCCTGCCCACCTCGAGAGCACGGGCCTTTTATATAAGAGAGAGCTCCCTATTCCTCCCTCCCCCTATCTCCCAGCAGCCACCATTCTTCTTTCTGTCTCTATGAATTTGACTATTGTTGTGACTGGCTTACTTCACTTAACATAATGTCTTCAAGGTTCATCTATGTTGTAGCATATGTTAGAATTTCCTTTCTTTTTAAGGCTGAATAATATTCCTGTCAATCGGTATTTGCATTGCTTTCATTTTGCAGCTATTGTGAATAATGTCACTATAAAGATTGTGCAAATATTACAAAAATATCTTTTAATCACCACTTATATATATTCTATAAAAGCAAGGATTAAAATTATGTAGCCAGAAGGGAGGCCTACTGGACATACATTAATGACACTAATTTTAAAATTGAATGTTGCTAAGGAGTTTATGGGAAATCAACCTTCCCCCTTTTACCAGAAGTCTTTTCTAAACACGAGATATTTTCATGTCCTTTTCATCCTTTAAATATATCATCAAATCCACATGAGTTTCAGAATAAAATACAAATTCCTTCGCATGGCATGCCTGGTCTCAGCCAAATTCCCTAGCCCCCTCTGCTGTCCGTTTGTCCATCCCCAAGCTCCCTGTGCAACAATCAGATTGTACATGGAGCAGGCCTTGTACTTGATCCTCAGGGCCCTGCACTTCCACCTTCACCTTAGAGAGCCTCTCACTCCAGCACTAATGATACAGTAGGATCTAGTGCTTTTTTCCCATGTCATTTCCCTGTGGACTACTAGACAGTGAGGATTTTATCTTATTCATTTCTGCAACACCCCTATTTAGAAGGAACTAATATTTTTCAAGTGAAAGTTTGAACTATTTCATTATCTAAAACAGGATTTTAACATCTTGACTGGACCCTTATTTGCTGTACAAATCCCTTTTAAAGACATAGTGCAAAAGAAAGTATATGTCTCAGACACATCTGAAGTCTGAGGATTGTTTTTTGAGGAGTCAGACAAGAACTATAATTTCCACATTTTTTTTTAGCACAGGGGCAGTGGGAGTGGGTCACTAAAAGGTACTATAGTGCAGAGTCTGCACTATAGAGAAAGGGGTCAAGGAAGGTACTGCAATTATTGAAGAGCAACATGTTCTCTTTCAATAGTCCTCCCTATGGGTCTTTCATAATTCCATAAAACAGGAATAATTAAAATAGAATTTCATTATGGCAAAAGACTAAACGTCATGTGACAAGTCTTGCTTTTTGGGCCTTGGTCCATTTATTGGTAAATGAGAAAGTTGGACCAGAAATTCTAAAGTGCTGTCCCAATACAACATCCTCAGTTTAAGCATGTACTGAGCATGTATTGATACCTTTTATGGTTATCCCCTGGGCACTAAGCTCTCTATATTATGAACCCAACCATTTATGTTCTCTTCCCTGGAATCAACGGAAGTCTGTTTCCTCACCTCTCTGAGAACCATACAAACAACTTTCTCCCTGAGCTCCATTTCTTTGGGCAAAACACCCCCCAGCTCTTTCTTTTTTCATAATTTTGAGACCCTTTTCCACATTGAACATGTTCCACTTAGTTTTTTCCATTTTCAAGTGTGGCAGCAGCAGGGGGTCCCAAGACTTCATGGGAAATCAACCTGGTACAGCTAGAGCCTGACTTTGATGTTGCTATGCATAATGACCTGTCAGTTATGCCAGCTGAGATTTCATCCAGAGGCTGGGAGTAATTTGAATCTTAGGATTTGTGTTACTCGAGAGAAGGATAAAAGGTTCTAAGAGAGTAAAATCAGGCATAAGAAATGGAAGAAGATTAGGGATCTCTTTCTTCGTGGCATCTTCCCAGATGAGCGCTTAGTCGCTCATTGTATTAGTCTTTTATTGCTGTTATAAAAAATCATTGCCCCGTGGATTAAAATAAAAAATGTATTATCACACAGTTATGTAGGGCAGAAGTCCAGTTTGGCTTGGCTGGGGCTCACTAAAAGGCCAGTGGGCTCTGGTTAGTATCTCACAATGCTGAAATCCAGGTGTCCAGAGCACAGCGTCCTTTCCTGGTTTTCAGGGGGCGGGAATGCACTTCCAAGCTCATTCAGATTGCTGGAAAAATTCAGTTCCATGTAGTTGCAAGACTGGAGTTCCTGTCTCCTCGCTGGCTGTCAGCATGGGAGGGTGGCAGGAGATAAAATTGATAATGGAGGCAAAAGCCAGGCTGAACAAATTCTAAGTTCAATGGAAAATGATTGGAGGACTTATGCAGGGAAGGGACCTGATCTAATTTTGTGTTTATAGACAATACTCTGGACTCTTTCTGGAAAGAGATGT
>NW_006297145.1:1276717-1286661 GCF_000327345.1 Myotis davidii | reverse complement strand
TTGTGAAAATACAAGAGAGGGAACAACAATACCAAATCAGATTCTCCTGCAGTGGCCCAGGCCAAAGATCAGGGTGTCTTGCAATCCAGTGATGGATTCCAAGATCTAAACTCCAAAGCAATGCGGCTTCTGGTTATATGGCACAATTTAAGAAACTCTGGATCAACTCATTTAGTTTTCGAAGCTAGAGTCCTAAAGAATATTTAATACAACTTTGCATTTCAAAGGCAAATCGACAAGAAGACTAAAATCCAGCCTGGTGCCCTTTGCCGAGTGGCCACAGGCCCGATACTGGTGGCAGCCATCCTTGGTTTGCAGCATGGCCTCTCCCCCGGAAGTCCAGGTCCAGCATAGGCAGCTACTAACCATGGATTGCTTTGTAGCTTCTGACAGGTAACCCCAAGGTTAGTCATCGAAAGCCACTGGCCTTGGCCTGCACTGGAGCCACTCCCAAGAGGCTCCAGAACCAATACACCTAGTTGCTAGCTTCAGACCACAACTGAGAACCATCTGATTAACTCCATAAGCCACACACCTAAAGGGGTGGTCTTGGCAGGCACCAGAACACACTGGGGTGAACGTGCCGGGAGCCGGTCCATCCTTGCTGTTTCAAGGGACCTGGCATATATGGCATACTTTTCTTAATATGTTTGCTCACATTCTTGGCACTATGTGTTTTAACCAAGGTCACATCTCTGAGAAAGGTTGTTTCCCCAGGTAGGGATTTTCCCCTGAAGTTAGGGAGGGAATAAAACATCTTAACTAAGTGCCAGGCGGGTAGTTAATCACTTTAACTACAAACCTGGCTACAGAACCTGGCTGGAGAACCTAGACAGAACCTGGCTGGAGAACCTGGCTAGAGAACCTAGCGAGAGAACATGGCTGCAGAACCTGGCTGGAGAACCTGGAGAACGTGGCTGGAGAACCTAGCAAGAGAATATGGACACAGAACTTGGCTGGAGATTGTGGCTAGAGATCCTGGCAAGGCTGCTGATCAACTGAACGCTGTCTCCATGTCATTCCTTCTTCGCCGACTCTGTCCACACCTTTGGGGACCCCTGGACATGCTGGGGTTGGACCCCGGCATGAACGCTACTCCATGGGGCTAACCTCTACACTGCAGTCATGGCCAATTCTCACAGCCAGTTAGCCTGAGCGTCAATCCCCCCACTGATGTATCAACAGAAAAATCAAGGGTCAACCACACCGAAGGGCACATACAACCCACAAAAGAGACACTCCTGGAGCTCCTGTTTCAGGTGATCAAGGAGACTAGGACACTGGGCCCCACAGGGCACCTACTACATAAGACCACACTACCAGGAGTGGGAGACATAGCAAATCTACAGAATACATAAAATAAGCACAGTGAGGCAGCCAAAGTGAGGAGACAGAGAAACATGCCTCAAGTGAAAGAACAGCAAAAAACTGCCGAAAAAGAATAAAATGAAGTGGAGGCAAGCAAGCTACCAGATACTGAGCTGAAAACACTGGTTATAAGGATGCTCAAGGAAGATAGGGAGCATTTCAACAAAGAGATAACAAGCATAAAAAGAGAAATAAATCCAGCCTGGAGTAACGTGTCCAAGTTCACAAAGTCAGTTGGATGCAGAGCTGTGATTAGAACCTGTGCTTCTTGACTTCTAGCCCAGTGCTCCTTCTACTGCATGCACTTGCTTGGAGTTGGTCCTTGTCAAGTGTTTCACAAATTATTGTTCATGAATTACAGAGTGCCCCCCTTTTTTTGGCTGAGAGAAGAAATACAAGTTTTTGTTCTTGATGTTGAGGGTTGGAATAGGTAAAATTAAAGAGGGCCTGTCTGCAGGTGTCAGGGAGATAAAGAGAGTTTCTAGAAACTCTGCCAGCAAGAGCAAGACTGATTTATTCTGATTCTACTAGGGTGACCTGGCAAAGCGGAGGCTGGTCCCCTAACAGGTACCAGATATGGGTTCCTGGAAGTTTAAAACTGCTCATATGTCCTTTGTAATGTCATAAGGCAGGATGCAAGCACAAAAACATTGTTAATTCATGTCCTGCTACTTTAGAATCTGCTATAATTAGGAGAAAGTATGTGTGATGCTAATACATGATAAAGGCCAAAATAGTAATGGCATCTTCTCTTAGTGGTAACAATGTGCATTTGCATAATGCAATCTCCTTTATTTATTCTTATCCATTTAATCTTACTGTGTCTGTATAATTCATACAAGTTACATCTATGTGTGTACATGTACGATATACTAGTGTATACCAATTACACTTATGTCTATTTCTTTTTTCTGTAGTCAGATCCTAGCTTAGTCTAAAGGGAATTGAGCCTTGTCTGTGTATGTCTAATGAAGTGATAGATTTGGTAGACCTTAGGCATCTATTTGCATGAATTAATTTATGTGAGAGCCTTGTGTTTAGTTTTTTCTCTTAGAGCAGGCTGGTACGCTATTTAATGCAGAGAGAGGGGACAGGGAGAAGAGAGAAGAGTTAAGAGCAGAAGAGTAGAATGGGTAACAGGTCATGTGCTTCTTGGTAGCACCATAAGTCAGTTCTTATAAGCAGCTTCTTGGGGCAGAAGGTACAGAAGAAAAGAGAAATGCCAGAGATGGAAAGTAGAGGATTATGCTTCTTTCTCAGCTGGGTCTGACCCTTTCAAGAGAAATGTTGGTGGCAAGAGCTAAAAAATCTGTTTCCATGAGATAATTTGTGAGACTTCACTTACAATAAATATATCAGTTAGCTATAGCTATATAACAAACCATTCTCTCAAAGTAGTGGCTTAAACAACTGTACGTTATTTTCTTCCCATGACTGTGAGTTGTTTGGGCAGTTCTTCTGAATGGGGCTGGTCTTGGTCAAGCAGTTCTTTCCGTCTTCGTGAGACTCAGGTGATCGTTAGAGTGTTAGTGAATCTACAATAGTCTTAGCTGAACCAACTACCTCTGCTTCACATGTCTCATCCTCTAGCAGTCTGGGCCAGGCATGTTTTTGCAAGCCTCTGTTCACATAAGGTTTGTTATTATCTCCTTGGACAAAATCAGTCACCTGGCCCAAGCCCAGAGTCAATGGGTTGGTTTACAAATCAAAGGATATGGATTCGGGGAGGAATGACAACTTTCACAGTCAATCAATTGCATGGAAGCAAACTTTCTTCAGGCTCAGGTGAGAGAGTTGTGCGGAGTTGAGAGAGGAGCATTCTCCCCATTGCTGACCAGAAGACAGCTTGGCTCTGATGTAATGTGTACCGTAAAAAACAGCAGGGTTTGGCAAGGAGCTCTCTCTCCTCACTGCCGAGAAGGTGGTGGAAGCCTGCGATGAGTCAGTCACTCCATGAGCAGAGCCTCCCTGATGTTCCGCTTTGGGCCTGTAGTAGGAGTAGTACCTAAATATTTGGTTGTGTATTTTGAGGGACCCTGGGGTGAATCATCCTTAGCAGGGGCACATTATTCCCTTTCAGGGTCCTGAGCATCATGTTTATGGTGAGCAACTGCCCCAAGTGACTGTGCAGGAGACAGCAATAAAGGGACCAGAATAGAAGGACAAGTGGTTACTCACTGATCATAGGCTGATATCTATAATAATAAAAGTATAATATGCTAATTAGACCAGACAGCTGAACGACCTTTTAGACGACCTTCCAGACAAAGCCAGGGCTGCGAGGACCAAGCCCCTTGCATGAATTTCAGACGTTGGGCCTCTAGTGAAAAATAATTAGAGATGTTAGCTGGATGATGTCGAGGCCCCACAATCATGCAAATGAGAGCTTGGATCAGTAAGATGTGGGTGCTCAGGCCACAGAGACCTCAGGCTGGTGTAACATGGAACGTTCCAGCTTCATTTACATATTTATTTGTAAAGGTCTGTGCACTGCAAAATATGTTGCAACCTAGCTTTCCTATCAATGAGGATAAGGAAGGCTTCATCTCATCCACTTAGTAGTTCTTCATTCACATATTTTTGTAAAAAGCAGCATGGCAGAAAGAATAGGAAAATGTTCTGCACTGGCATCAGGCAGATCTGAATTAGCATCTTCATGTTACCCTTTAAGTGATTTAACATTGGTGAATTGCATAATCTCTCTATGGCTCTCTTTCTCCTCTGTAAAATGGGGATAACCTTATCTTTGTTATGGGGTTGGAGGAAGGATTAATGATAAAGCATGCAAAATAGCTGACACATCACAGGTTTCTAATAACTTTTTTTTATTATTGAATTTAATTTATGTCAACTAGAGGCTAGGCATGATCCTACATGCTACAGAATCAAAAACAGTCCATGGTCCCAGAGACTCACATACAGATTTAATGAATAAACATATGAGTAATGACATGCCTGTCTCCCCTACACAGCAATTGAGTTCTTGAGGTCATAGCACTGTGTTCTTCTTTGTAGACCCAGTATCCAAGCATCTAGCACAGAGCTTGATGAGTCAATGTCTTTTCAATTGAATTGGATCATATCTGTGAAGTCTGGTCTTTCTTACCATAATCAACATAGAGTCTCACCAGAAGAGCTGTTGAGTACATTTTGGGAGACTGAATGGCTGAGTGATCAAGGGAGAATGAAAAAAAAAGAAAGGAGAAAGGAACAATGGAAGGAAGGAAGGAAGGAAGGAAGGAAGGAAGGAAGGGAGGAAGGAAGGGAGGAAGGAGGGAGGGAAGGAGGGAGGAAGGAAAGAAGGAAGAAAGGAAAAAGAAAGTAGAATAGGAGAAATGGGAAGAAGAGAGGAACAAAGGAAGGAGGAGAAATAAAATACACAAGATTGGAAGGAAGGAAGGAAGGAAGGAAGGAAGGAAGGAAGGAAGGAAGGAAGGAAGGAAAGGAGAGGGAGGGAGTGTCCTAGGAGAGCATGAATGAAAGAAAGAAAGAAAGAAAGAAAGAAAGAGAGAAATAAAGAAAGAAAGAAAGAAAAGAAAAGAAAAGAAAAGAAAAGAAAAGAAAAGAAAAGAAAAAAGAAAAGAAAAGGAGAAGAACCTCCTCTTCCTGTCTCCTCCACCAGAATTCTTGAATATTTGCTGCAAAGAAACGCCACTACCCACCTCTGCTGGCAATGCCACAGGAGTAAATGGGCAGGCCCTAGGCAATCTGAGGCAAGGAGGCAGAGGAGGTCTTCGAATTCCCCAGTTTTCTATCTTCTTGGAATGAAGTTGCCTTTTTCTTTTTCCATATTTTTAACCCTCTGACTGACAGCCAATCGCCCTGCCCCCAGTGCTCATGTGTGCTCATCTCAGATACCAAGCTCTCCCCCAGTCCTTTTCTCTCAACACCAACACAAGGGTAATTCATCTTCCCCTGGCTAAGCCCCTCTGGGGAGCTCCAATCTCCCACTCACCTCACCCCCTGCTAGACCCTAACCTCTCACCACCCAACCACTGCCCCCCCTCAGTCCTTGCTCCTACCCCTGAGTTGTCAGAACGTGTGAAAATTAATTGATTTAGGAAAGAAGAATTCAGGGGGGCTGTCGTAAATCAAAACATTCCATTCATACTACCCCAGCTTTCAAGGAGAACAGGGAGTCCTCAAAAAAATAAGGAAGAGAAACGAGCTCAGAGGGGGGTGGTGCGAAGGAAGAAAAGTAAGAGGAAGAGGAGGAGATCTGAAAAATTGGATTTAGGGTTCATGTATTAGAAATTTGGCCTGCATGCTTCTTGGGGCGATGTCGCCGCATGAAATAAATACTGTCTTGGGCTTTCAATGAAACTATTGCCATATGTTGTGGGGCTGGAAAGTTGCCCACCCCTTCTCTGCACCCCTAACTCTCCTCCCACCCCCCGCCCCTGTTGATTCACTTAAGGCTCTGATTAAGTTTGGTGAAATCCATATCTTTGCCGTCACTTTCCTATATGTTACAGATGGACTGAAAAGGGGAGGCTTGCTGCCAACCAGTGGAGAAGGGGGACCCACGCCTTGCTAGGTGCCAAAAGTACAGGAGTTAAAATGCATGCAATGGTTTTTGCCTGCTTGTGCAAGAATACTGGGAAACACCAGTGAGGTCTGGAAGCGGCCCTTAAAGATTAAGGAGAAAAAAAATCTCTCCTTAATGGAAGAGTGGAAGTTTTAGGGATGCAGGTTTCAGCTCAATAGGAGGGAAATGCAGAAATCTTCATAGCAATTAGTACAATTGTAAAATAAAGCAGACTTCTCCAAGAGGGAAAAGCTTTCTTTAACTTGCCATGTGTAAGCACACATGTCAAGGTGCTGATGAAGGAAATTATGAACTGCATGAGGGCTTGACCTAGATCTATAGATTACCAACTTCTATGGCTATGGAAACCTTACTGTTTGTTTGTTCATGTTTAAAGGAACTGTATTGGAACATCATATATACATATGAAAAAAAGCAGCTATGGATTTTCCTGGAAATTATTTCATTGTCTTCATTAAAGTAAAAAAAAAAACAAAGAATCTGGAGTTATTACATGATGACACAGCATGACAAAGTTCTGATTGACAAAGATATATTTGTCTATAACAACATTAAAAAAAAACACTTGCCTTGAAGACTCTGGATAATTTTAATTAAAAGATGACTGGAAAAATTGTGACCAGAGTTCTGTACCAAAAGCAATATACTAAGCAACCCCAGTTAGCTCATTTGAAATATCTCAAAATGTAGTGTGGAACCGATTTATTTTTCATATTGCACAAAGTAAACACTTTCAGAGTCTCCAAAACCATGGGGATCCATGGAACATAGTTTTAAAGCAATTGCATAGATCTGTGAGCTCCCACTTCCCTCTGAAGTTGTAAGAGTTTTGAGTATACTAAAGATAGACAGATTTCTTTCTATGGGATCAGCTGAATAAATTCTTCATTTCTTTAGGAGTGTAGATTATGTCCATGGAGCGAATTAGGTGTTGTCAATAAGTACTGTACAAAATACACTGATGAATAACATAGATCCAGAGACACAGAAGCATAGAAAAGACAGGGATGGGTGGGTTGGAACATATCAACCAAAGAACTTGTTGTATGCATATATGCATGAACCACGGACACAGACAATAGGGTGGTGAAGGCCTGGAGTTGGGGCAGGATTGGGCTAGAAAGGGTCAATGGGGGAAAAGGGGGGCTATATGTAATACTTTCAACAATACAGTTTTTTTTTAAGTACTGCAAAAGATAAGAAATAATCTCAAATAGGTGTCTTAATTCAAGATCCTTAGAAGCAGACCCCGAGGCAAGAGTTTGAGTGTAAGTAGTTCATTGGGAGATAATCAGAGAATATACCAAGAGAGTGGGAAAATATGGAATCCAGGCAAGGAAGAGAAGGAAACCAATAAAAGCAAGTTACCACAGTGTGGGAGCAACTGACACTCTTATCCCACTGGGAACTCTGGGAGCCAGTGTTGAACATGCAGTAAATATACTATAGGAGCCATTTCACACTTATTAGGATCCTACTATTAAAAACAAAACAGAAAAGAACAATTATTGATGAGGAAATAGACAGATTGGACCCCTTCTTCAGTGTTAGTGGGAAAGTAAAAATGGTGAAACCATAATGGAAAATAGTATGATAATTCCTGAAAAAATTAAAGTTATCACATGACTCAGTAATTCCACTTATGGTTATATATCCAAAAGAATTGAAAACAAGGACCCAAACAGACATCTGCCCACTCATGTTCATAACTACATTATTCACAATAGCCCCAAAATGAAAGCAACCCAAGTGTCCATCCCCTGATAAATAAAGAAAATGTGAATAATGCTGTAATGAACACAGGGGTGCATATATCTTTGTAAATAAATGTTTTAAAAAATTGAAACCTATATAATTTTTAGTAACCAATGTCACCTCAATAAATTTAAAAGTAAAATCAAATAGTAAAAATAAAAAACAAGGAAAATGTGGTATATACATAAAATGGAATATTATTTAGCCTTTAAGAAGTAAATCCTACCATCTGGGGCAACATGGATAAATGCAGAGGGCATTTTGCTAAGTGAAATAAGCCAGACACAGAAAGATACATCTATATGATCTCACTATAGATAAACGCAGAATCTAAACTAGTCAAACTCATTGAAGCAGAGGGTAGACTGGTGGTTACCAGGGGCTGGGCAGAGGGGAAATGGAGAAGTGATGGTTAAAGGGTACAAAACTTTAGTTATGCAAGATATTAATTTCTGGGGACTTAATATGCAGCATAGTGCCCATAACTAACAATAGTATATTGTATACTTACAATTTCTAGGAGAGTAGACTTTATGGTTAGTGTTCTTACCAATAATGATAATAACAATATTTACCTCTATATATAAAAGGCTAAGCAACCGTCTGACTGGTAACTATGATGCACACTGACCACCAGGGTGCAGATGCTCACTGCAGGAGCTGTCAAGCTGCAGTGACTTGGCAGCAGTGGTCCTCGGGTGATGCACCCCAGAACCAGAAAGGAAGGAGCCCAATTCTGGGGGGTGTCACCTGACCAATGCCCTCTCGCAATCCAGGACCCCTTAGGGGACGTTGAAGAGCCGGTTTCAGCCTGATCCCTGCAGGATAGGCTGAGGGATTCCCATGTGCCAGAGGGATTCCCGCTCATTCCACAGACACCCTTCGAGCCACTGCACCGCCCCAGGTGCGGCCAGCCGGGGAGAGAACAGCAGCAGGTTGGCTCCAGGACGTGTCCAGCCCATTTAGCCCAGTCCTGCCTGCTGGCCATCTTCTAATTAATTTCCTTTCAATGTGCACAAATCTGTGCACCAGGGCACTAGTTATTATTATAAAGAGGGCAGGAGGAAGCTTTAGTAGGTGATAGATCTGTCTATCATTTTGATGGTGGTGAGGATTTCACAGATGTATGTTAATCCCCAAACTTGAGTTGTATACATTAATTATGTACAGCTTTTTACATGTCAAATCATACTTCAATAAAATGTTTTGTGTTTTTTTTAAAGCAGCTATAAAATCTTAGGGTAATTTTTTTACTTTACTGAGTGCTGGGGTCCAACCCCAGCAGGTCCAGGGGTCCCCAAAGGTGTGGACGGAGTCGGCGAAGAAGAAATGACACAGAGACAGCGTTCAGTTGATCAGCAGCCTTGCCAGGATCTCTAGCCACAATCTCCAGCCAAGTTCTGTGTCCATTTCTCTTGCTAGGTTCTCCAGGCAGGTTCGGTTTAGGTTCTCCAGCCAGGTTCGGTTGCCAGGTTCTGTAGCCGGGAGTTAAGAGGTTTTATTCCCTCCCTAACTTCAGGGGAAAATCCCTACCTGGGGAAACAACCTTTCTCAGAGATGTGACCTTGGTCAAAACACATAGTGCCAAGAAGGTGAGCAAACATATTAAGAACAGTATGCCATATATGCCAGGTCCCTTGAAACAGCAAGGATTGACCGGCTCCCGGCAACTGAGCCTTGATGCTTTCATCTATAGTGCACCGGTTAATAATGGCAGATTTTGGAATCAAAGAAAACACAATAATTTCAAGAGAAACATCAAAAGTGCTTTATTCAAAATAATGTCCATTGCTAGCTACATATTTCCCCCATCTTTCAGGTAATTTGTGGATACCGTCCCAATAGAACTTTTCTTGTTTTGAGGCAAACCATTCAGAGACCCAATTTTTTACTTCTTTGTATGTTCGAAGTGCTGCTCAGAAAGTGCGTGTGCCATCGATCGGAACAAGTGGTAATATGAAGGAGTAAGGTCTGGTGAATACAGCGGGTGGGTTAATAAATTACTTTCCAGGCAAGATCTTTTAACGTGTCTTTAACTGGTTTTGAAGTGTGTGATGATGACATATGTATCATCATGAAGCAAAATTACTTTGCCGTGTCTTCTGGCACATTCTGGTCATTTCACGATCAAAGTGTAGTTCAAATTGATTATTATCGGTAGTGATCAGTATTAATGGTTTTACCTGATTTTAGAAGCTCATCATACACCGCACCTTCCTGATCCCAACAAACGCAGAGCATTGTCTTCTTTCCGAAGCGATTTGGCATTGCA
>NW_006297145.1:1271697-1276644 GCF_000327345.1 Myotis davidii | reverse complement strand
TTGCTTTTGAGTTTGACACGCATCGTCATCCAATAATGCTTGTAATTGTTGGTCTTCAAACTTTTTAGGTTGACCTGGACGTTCTTTGTCTTTCACATGGAAATCATCACTTTTAAAGTGTTTAAACCAGCATTCACAAGTATCTTGAGATGGAGCATTTTCACCATAAGCTTCCCAAAGTATTCAGCAGCATTTCTCTTCAAAATAAAGTAATGGATTAAAACTTCCCACAAATACTCTTTTTTATGGCATTTAATTCAACATTTTTAAGTGTAAAAATATCTATGATGTTAACACCTTCAGCAAATTTGACATGTGAAGTTTTGAAGTTTGCTGTCAATACAATAGCATACATATCAAATCACATATATATCAACATATGTGTAACTCCATCTACTGAAAATAATCCGCATTATTAATTGGTACACCTAGTAAAGTTGAGATGACAGTACCTACAGCAGGTAATTGTCATTTGGTCTGCCATGAATATGGACTTATTCTCAATTTGGGGGACTTCAGTGTGTGCCTTGGAGAAAGGTAGGAAGTCCATGTGAAGAAACGCACCCCTTTAGGTATCCTGGGTCTTGAAGGCATACCCTAGATCTGGCTGATTTGATACTTCTGCCTTGGACTTCGGAGGTCAACTGAGTGGTTTAGAGATGAAGGAATGAGGGAGAGGGGGATTTCCCTTGGGGCCAGGATAGAGTCTACATTCATAGGTGGTGGAGGCTTGCAGAGATCCTTGCGTTTGCTGCCCAGAAATATTCTGTTGCTTAACACAGGCCGAGGTGACTTCTGTTGTTGCTGATGCAATTCCATCCTCCTAGGGTTCTAGTGGGAATTAAGAGGAATTGGCTATATAAAGTATTCTGTACAGCGTCTGGGAGGGAATAGTAGGTTGCTTCCCCTCCTTAACAAAGCAGAAACTTTTAAACAGAACTGCAGACTGACTCCTGAGTGCAAGCTATTTGGCTGTTCCATTTTCTTGCACCCATCCATCATGCCCTCTCTCCCACGTATTATACTTCATGCGTCCTTCCAGGAAAAACAAAAAGGTGAGCGTTCACAGAAGTTTGTTCCATGACTTAATTCTGTCCAGAAGAAGGCAAAGAATGATGAATGTTTAAAGTTTGGTTGTAGTTCATTGGCATCATCTATCATAGAGGTTTTTGGACTTTTTTTTTTCTGTTTCTTACTGGTGGTCACATTTTTTTTCCTCCTTGTGAAATTCTACACTGAATCCCAATATGTGAATTAAAAGTTAAGTCGCTATTTAGTCTCTGCTTTGCAATACATTCTTCCCATTTTTGGAGAATGATTTTCTGCTGTGTATTATAATAATTTGTCCTCTGTCTTATCCCACTTCCTTAGTTCTTCATCCGGATACCCTCTTCTCTATGTCCATTCTCATCTTTACACATATGGCAACATTATGCAGCTGGTAGCCATTCAATGGCAAGCTAGCAGAGGAAGGATCCAGGAGTGGCAGGGGTAGCTTAGCTACTAGAACATTTTAATCCCAGCAGCACTTTTCTGTGAAACCTGGTTTTAGTTCTTACTGAATGACCTTGAGTACCTTACTGGATCTCTGCATCTCAGTTTCCTCATCTGTGAAATGGGAATGCTCCAAAATATTTCACTTAATACGTGTATGTCATAGATATTGTAATGCAATGAGGTAAATGTTGTTGTCCCAGTTTTAAGGCCCCTGACCTAGGGGGTTGACCGAAGACCTTGCTCAAGATTACCCAATGAATAACAGGCCGAGTGGAGACTTGTATCTAAGGTAGATGGGTCTCTAAAGCCCCTGTTCTTAATATAAAATTATCAAAGTCCCAAGTGGCAGAATAAAGAAGCTAATAAGTGTAGTGGGACCACCTAGGAGAGATGAGAGGGAACAGGCACTACAGGGCCATAGTCTAGTGTTGGAGGAGGGAGGATTACCTGCCAGGAGAAGTGTAAGTTTCATTGCAATGACATGTCCATGTGACCATTAAGAGTGGAGCTACATAAGACACTGGGGGATGGGGGAGGCTAGGGGACTGTCTTGGGCGGGGGGAAAAAATGGACACATATGTAATACCCTTTGTAATAAATAATAAAATTTAAAAAAAAACAAAAAAAAAAAAAAAAAAAGAGTGGAGCTACATGGAGACACCTGTACACATTTAAAAGACAAGTAACACCGATGAATTTTAAGTTTAAGGGTTACAAATAGAATTGGATTTTTGATTAGGAAAATAGCTTTCTCCAAACTACAGAATATTTTACTGAGAAGAATAGTGACAGACACAAGGATCCAGGAGAAATAGGAAAATTAAAATATCATTGTCTTTCTTTTAAAAATAGGCATGGGGCTAAATTAAGAGACATTTCAGCCACCTTAAAAGTGTCTTTTGTTTTTTTTTTTACCATGTTATAAAAATAAGGAGAAACACAAAAGGAAACATTAATTGAGTGACTAATGTAGATGCAGCCAAGAATCCCATCAAATAGATGCTTGTCTCTTTTTAGAGATAAGACTCCAAGAGGTGAAATGGGCTGATTCATAGTTGCAGAGTCAGTAACATTAGAGTTGGTACCCAATTCCAGGCTTCCCTGATTCCAAAGACTTGCTCTGTCTGATGCTTCAAGGGCTGCCTCTTAAAGAATAAACAACGCTTCTGATTTTGATTCTGAGGAATTACTTCCCAATATTTCAAAGGAATTATATAATAGATACACTGTGTGGCGTTATTACTACTGACAGAGCCAATGAATCATTCACATCTCTAACCGGGTGGTGTAACTGTTCCTGCCATGGTTGTCTTGTCTGTTTTCCATCCAGAGTTTTGGATTAAATATTCATTCACCATTAAAATATTAATGCAGCCCTACTGTTTCTGTAACAAATATTAATTTCTTATGGCATTTCCAGGCAATGCATAAGTTTTACATTTCACATCCCACAGGAAACTGCTCATCTCCTGGCCCCTTTTGTTCATGGTTCTGTTCACTCCTTTTGGCTACAGAAGTCTGGAGGGAGCAGCAGGGGAGAGGACACGGGTTTGTAAACCAAGCCCCTACCCAGCCACTGTGCTCCTTCCTTCTCACCGCTGTGTTGTCTCTGGTCCAGGGAATGTTCCAACCAGCAATCTGGGAAGCCAGTGGCACAAAGCAAGGGACAATCACTGGGATCAGAACCACTGTCTGAGTTAAACTTCTAGACATCGCTGAGTGTCAGGACTTCAGGATGGGCCATTTCTCCTCCTTCATTCTCTACACCACTCTTTCTCTTTCCTCTTTCCAGACATGGGTTCACTCCTCCACCCCCATTTTTCAGTTATTTTTATTAGAAGGACACCATATTCAAATTTTTTTTGGGGGGGTCTACCAATACTTACTAAGAGAGGCCTCTACTTAGCACCTTTGCAACTATGATGCTCAGAATTATCTGGTTGTTCTTGTCCAGATGTAAATCCCTTGGCCCACTGTGACCCACTACACCAGAATCTGGGTCAAGGCCTAGAAGATTACAATACATTCCAAAGTCTGAGAAGCTTCAGGCTAAGTATTGGGTTAAGTAGGCTTTGATTTCAGACAGACTTGGATTTGACTCCACTTCTTATTTACTCTGGGACTCTGGGCAAGTTAACGTTGTAGTTTCTCCGTTGATAAAAATGGGCATAGTAACACTTCATTCAATCAAGGCCCTAAACATATCTATCACCTCCAAAAGGTTCCTTCTTCCCCACCTATTTAAGAGCTGTTTAAAATAACAATAACAAGACTTACTTCAAAATATGATGTTTGACATAATATGAGATATCTATATACATAAAAGCCTAAGCGACTGGCCAACTGAACGGCCAGCCAACTGGTCACTATGATGTGCACTGACCACTGGGGGTAGACACTCAATGCAGGAGCTGCCCCCTGGTGGTCAGTGTGCTCCCACAGCCAACATTCTGAGGTCCCTCCCCGCAGCTGACCAACCTCCACAGTCCCTCCCTCCCTGCCAGCCGTCCCTAATCCTGACTGGGCAAAACAGCCCCAGCTGGCCGAGGGACCTCACCAGTGCATGAATTCGTGCACCAGGCCTCTAGTTATATATAAAACATCAGCACAGTGCACGGCACAGTGTTCAGTAAATACTATCTATTAACAGTGATGATAGTGTCAAATACATAGGTGAATAATGTGGCCAACCACAACCTGTACACAGGAAAAGATACCAGCTAGCACTGTTTATTTAGCTCCTGCTCCATCAGTGCAGGGGTATCCCCAGGATCTGAGACACTTATAAGAAACCATTAAAGATTCTGAAAGTTAGAACTGGAGTTCAGGCACCCTAACCGAGGGCCTCCAACGTGTTCTCTGTAATGCTTTTGGTTTTCAGAATTAATTCATACTGGGGAGCTGAGAGGAGTTCCTTTCTGACAGGCCGTGAAGGCAGCCAGTTCACTAGGCAATTACTCATGACTATTTCAGGCTGTTGTAAGTTGCTCATTGCTTGGTCCTTTCCCTTGGCACATTCCGAAACAGAGCTCACTAGGCTTTGCTGCTCCATCCCAGCACCACTGGGATTTATCTAGGGGTTTTGAGGGAAAAGTCTTGGAATTGAACATACCCAGGTAGAAATCCTGCCTCTACAGCCTATCAGCTGATTAAAATCAGACAAGTCATTTAACCTCTTGAATCCTTATTTTCTGCCCTTTAAAAGTAGGGGACGACTCATACAACTTAACAAAAGGAAGATAAACAACCAAATAAAAAAATGGGCAAAGGACCTAAATAGACACTTTTTGAAAGAGGACATACAAAAAGCCAAGAGACATATGAAAACATGCTCAAAGTCACTAATCATCCAAGAGATGCAAATCAAAATGACAATAAGGTATCATCTCACACCCGCCAGAATGGCTATCATCAACAAATCAACAAACGACAAGTGCTGGAGAGGATGTG
>NW_006297145.1:1270241-1271384 GCF_000327345.1 Myotis davidii | reverse complement strand
GGGGTTGGGGGAGAGGGTGATCAACCAAAGGACTTGTATGCATGCATATGAGCATAATCAATGGACACAGATAGTAGGGGGGGGAGGCATGTGCTGGAGGGTGGGAGCGGCCAGGGAGAGATCAATGGGGAGACTCATGTAATACTTTAAACAATAAAGAATTTAAATTAAAAAAAAGTAGGGGACATATTCTCCTTTATGTTATAAGGTTTAAATAAGAAGATACATGCAAAGTATTAAATCATAATAGTTGTACTTTCTTTTATCATTTTTAATTCTTTTCTTTTGATCTATATTTTTAAGATTTTTATCTTATAAAATTTGGCAAAATAATTGCTGTAATTCATCCTTTAGTTTTCATTATGTACTCCCCTTTCCCTCTAGCCCCTTATTGTATCAATTTCTGTGGACATAGAGAGAATTCTTTAAGCCATGAGACTACAAAAGTAAATATTCCTTTGGGGTCAGAGTAGTGCCAAACGAAACTTCATAATCACTTAGAAGCATGCTTTCTTTAAAAGTTGCCACCATCAACACCTGTTCATCCTTCCAAAGTCACAGCTATTTAGAAGGTTGAATTATTGTCAAGTCCAGTTGAAGATCCAGTGTTCTGAGGCTGCAAAACCCAGTTGTCCCAAACTAGATGTGTCCCCAGAAATGGAATGTTTAGAGCCAGGGAAACACTGGTCTGTCCTTACCTGTGCCAGTTGGCTCACAGCTAGAATGGCGTGCCCAGTTCTGGGAATCACACTTTGATGTCTGTGCAGACCAATGGTAGCAAATTAAAGAGAAAATCATTGCGAAGATGAAAAAGGAAAGAGCCAGATAAGAGCAGGTGAAAGAAAGAAAAACTGGGGCCGTGAAATGTAAGATAAGATGATGAGAGATGGCCCTGATCGGTTTGGCTCAGTGGTAGAGCATTGGGCTGCCAACTGAAGGGTCCCAGGTTCAATTCGGGTCAGGGGTATGTACCTTGGTTGTGGGCACATACCCAGTAGGGAATATGTAGGAGGCAGCTGATCAATGTTTCTCTCTCATCGATGTTTCTAACTCTCTATCCCTCTCCCCTCCTCTCTGTAAAAAATCAATAAAATATATATTTTTAAAAAGATGATGAGGGATGGACTAAGATGTGATTACTGG
>NW_006297145.1:1263097-1270039 GCF_000327345.1 Myotis davidii | reverse complement strand
CTGATGGTTAATTTGCATATTACCTCTATTATACAGGTTTCTTAATGCTTTGTCATGAATATGTTTTGTTTTTTTCAAGTTTATTTTAAATTGTGTTATACCATTCTTTAATCTAGTTCATTTTATTGAGCACCAAGCATTTTATTGTGTAAAGCCTTATGGGTATCAACAACAGTAACAACATAAACATAAGTTTATAATCTCATATATCTAATATGATGCTTTTAAACATATTATGGGGCATACTTTCCCTATGAAAGCAAGTAGTTAGCCTTAGCCAGTTTGGCTCAGTAGATAGAGGTCTGCCCACTGACTGAATGTTTTTGAGTTCACTTCCAGGGAAAGGCACACACCTTGGTTGCAGGCTCAATCCCTGGCCCTTGGTTGGGGCGCATGCGGGAGGCAACCAGTCGATGTGCCTCTCTCACATCAATATTTTATTCTCTCTCTCTCTCTCTCTCTCTCTCTCTCTCTCTCTCCCTCTCTCTCTCTCCCCCCCCTTCCATTCTCTCTAGAAAATCAATGGAAAAAATATTCTCTGTTGAGGATTAACAACAAAAAAAGTCTTTAGAAATGCCTGTGATTCTATGAATGAGTCATAGAAATACTGTACGACAAGGACAACATTTTTCAGTGTGTTCTTCAGAACAGACTTGTGCTTGATTAAGGTCTCATAATCAATTTAATTTGAGAAATGATTGTTTGGCTTGGTTAAACATCTTCTTAGGCGATTTACTTAATTCATGAGTATAGTGAATCTCCAAAAATATACAGATGATAAAAAATATTTCCCAGAATTGGTTTGGTTATAGAACCCTTTTATTTACCATGCTGCTTTTACTAGTGGAACATCTCATAATACTAGTGTATGGCAAACCCTTGTGTAGTATTGAAGTAGTAGAGTGGGCTTTGGAGTATGAAAGAAAAGGCCCAAATCTTTACTCTGCTATTTATCTGCCATTAATGTTTGAACAGGTTTTATTTCTCTCAGTCCACAAGGTTTGAAAGATACAGAGCATAATACTTGATACATTGTAAGACTATGCCAAATGTTAACTAGCATCATCAACATTGTCATCATTATCAACATCATCACTACCATCTTCTTCATCATCATCACCATCACTATCATCATTATCAGTATTCTTGACAAGATCTGAACGGATTCTACTTCTACATTAGTCTTTAGTTATTTGATATTTAATCCAGTAAAATTTTCATGACATTAACTTTTTGTAGGAGAATTTGAAAATACAGATGTAATTTTAAAATATGCATGGTCCCTGACTCCTCCAATTTTTTCAAAGGAAACGCCCTTCAAAAATATTTGTACATATACACAAATACATCAGCACACTAGAGCATGGTGCATCAAAAGACTAAAATAACCTAAATGTCTATCACTACAGGGCTTGTTACCAAAATGAAACAGAACAAAACAAAACAAAACTTTTCACTGTGGAATTCAATGTGATCATTAAAAAGAAAGATATAGCTCTTTTCTATGAAAAGATTCTTTTTGGTTGTATTCCAGTGCCTGAATGATGGTTCATTGCAGACAATCAGCAAATACTTTTGAAATACAATGATTCAATATTATGATATACTAGAGGCCCGGTGCACGGGATTTGTGCACTGGTGGGGGGGGTGTGGCCTGTGGAGATTGACCCGCTGTGAGAGTACCGCTCATCTCAGTCAGCTGAGCGGCTGTGGACCCACCCTCTGAGAGCACTGACCATCAAGGAGCAGCTCCTGCATTGAACATCTGCCCCCTGGTAGTCAGTGCACGTCATAGTGACTGGTCAACCCGTCATTCTGATCGTTCCGCCGTTCGGTAACTGGGCTTTTATTATATAGGATTTCTGAGAAAGGAAGGAATTTGCAAAACAAAACCATATAATTTTTGTGTGTATCTCTGTGTATACTAATACAGATATACATATATATATATACATATATATATATATATATACGGTCCACATATACATGTATAGACATGGATATGCATTTATGTATACATATAATAAGCATATATATCATATAGCATATAAAATGTACATAAATATATATCAGTAGCTAAGAACTTGAAGCATAGTTAACCTTGGCCCAAACCTAAATTTTAGGTTTTAATATTAAAAAGCCTTCCCTATGATTTCTGTAAGGTCCAGGACTTTTCCCTTTTGTTTTTCTCTATATAGTTGTACCTACATATATCCATGCTACTTCCATTATATCCCATTTGAACTTGGGATGCCCAACTCATTTTTTTTACCTGTATCTCCAAGAATCAATTCATTCCCAAGTTCTTTCTTATCTTGTTGACACTGCTGAAGATTTTAGAGTTACTAAGCACAAGGGGTGGCATTGAAACACATATGACATCCTTCTATCTTGCTGGCTTTACTATGACTTCTTTCCTCTTTCTCCAGCCCTCTCCACTCCTCCTCCACCTCCAGAGCAACAGCCTAATTTTTGGGTTTGTTTCTTCCCAAGCCCTATTTTCTTAAGAGCTTTTTTTCTAACTCAAATGCATTCCCAAACAAATGCCCACTGAACAAGTTTTCCATCTAATTACAATTATAAATTTATAGACAAAAGCATGTAAGGGTACACATTATACCATTACTAGTCACAATCTTTATGGTCTGAGCTTATAGATACTGGAATATATGATTGACTAAGGGATTTTGTATTTTCATGGACATACTTCTCTATTGCTTGAACTTTCTTGGTATGTTTTATGTTTATAATCACATGAATTATAGGAGATATACACAGTGCTACTTCACTCTTTCTATGGTCTGAAACTAGGGTGGGGAACCTTTGTCCTGCCAAAGGCCATTTGGGTATTTATAACATCATTTGCAGGCCATACAAAATTATCAACTTAAAAATTAGCCTGCTATATTTGGTCAAACATTTAATTAACTTACCACTAATGCCTTGGCAAGGCCAGACCAAATGATTTCACAGGCCTTATATGGCCCATGGGCTGGATGATACCCCTGGAATAAAAGGACATGTGACAATGAGAAGCTGAGCCTCTCTGGTGATGAAACACAGCAGAATGAGAGGAGAAACCAGTTAAGAGGGGACTTGACTCTCTTACAACTAATTGAACTTTGAATCCTGTGTGTTGGGGAAAGGAACTTGGATCTCCTCGAGTGATCTAGTGCAGACATAAGAGCAGCCGAAAAACAGCATTTCTATATTAAGCAGATGCTGTAGCTGAAAGTAAAAGCCCTTCAACTTAGTCACGAGAAGAGCATGTTGTTCAAATAAAGTCCCGCTAATACCACTCTTAATACATCTGCAAGGCAGGGCTCTGCTGAGACACTTTTCAGCAGCTCTCCATTCTGCTCACTAGCGGTAGAAGCATTGGATACCTGGCTGCTGAGATAATAACACCAATGGCATTGGAACACATCAGAGGTGTGACTAATCTTTGTTTCCTTCTCCTTTCTCATGCTTGAAATCAAATCCTTCTCTTTCAGGGAGTTGATTTCCATAGAAAATGCTAACAATTGATAGCCCACAGGATGTAAGGTAAGCATTTTTCTTGGAGGCCCAAGAAGTCCCTAGGGATGTTTATTTAGCTGTATATCTTGCTCTGGCCTCAGAGGTTCATGGGGGAGCAGAAAAGAAGAATCACAACAAAAACAGTATTAAATAATAACAACGGCAGCTATAATGTGAGTGCTACATGCTAAGTTCGGCAACAAAGAATTTTACAGGCAAGACTGATTCAAACTTTTCAAGTCCATGCGATAAGTATCATCTTTTGATGCTTATTTTACATAAATAAACTAAGGCTCAATTAGGCTAATGTGCCCAACATGGGTGATATGACTAGACTGTCTCACCTAAATGAGCCCTAACAAGAGCTGTTCACTTTCCTAAGTGACTCAAACCTATGAAATTTGGAACTCAAGAGATGCTCACGGACAAGAGTCCAACCTTCTTGTTTTACAATGGGATGCTGAAATCCAGAATGGTACTCAAAATCATGGCATCACAGAGGAGAGCTCACCGTGATGAGGCCAGGAAACTCTATTTAGTACCACTCTGCTACTCTAGTGTATAACAATCAGTCCAAAGGATGGGAAGTCCTCAAGACTCTTACCACCACACTTAGCCCCATCTACACCTGTGCAAACCAGCCCCTGGCATTTACAAAGAGCTTCCCACAAGACAACCAAGGAGAGGGGCCTCCAGCTTCTAGGAAGAACCCTACTTATCCCCCAATGAAGCCTCCCAAATGGATCAGACAGACAGGAAGAAAGCTGGCTCTGTGGCATCTGGTTAGAGAATGGGAATAGATTGCTGGCATGTTCTGAAAAGCCCATTAAATTTCACTGAATTATTCAGTCCCTTCCTTGCTCCTTACAGAGTGATCTGTCTTCCATGGTTCCATTCAGATCTTTCCAACTCTCCAATCCTCAAGAAGAAAGTAAAAGCCCTTCCATGGGCTTTACAAGCATTCTTGCAGAGCTGAGTGGGGACAAAAATGTCTTGATCAGACCAGCTCGAATTCCATTTTATCTTCTTCCAGCACACCATTGGGAAAAGCACTGGTGTCAGGCAATATGCGCTCTCAACTTCTAGCTGTTGTTTTTTTAACTACTTTACTGAGGTGTGGTTGACATATCTTCTTTACTGAGGTATGACTGACATATCTTTCGTCATGAGCTCAAAGAACATGGCATGCCACTTTACTCTTCTGAGTCTAATTCCTTCACCGCTAGTTTTACAAATGAGCTACAATGGTCACTTTAACTCATATGGGTGAGGGGGCTAAGTAAAAAGAAGCAAGCACAAACCTGCTTCTAAACAAAGAGGCAGAAAACAAATACAACAAAGATGTTGATTGACTCTTATTGTGGCATTGTGGAGCATGAGAGCCTGGCAGTAGAGACTTACAATTTGTCTAGGTTTTGTCATTAACTTCTGTGGGTTTTGATACAGCTAAAAAAAAAAATAAGAAAGCTACAATACATGTAAAATTGCCTTCAAATAATTTTAGATCATGAGAGTTTGAAACGACCATTCTCCTGAGCATCAAAGTCCAGGATGCTGTTCAGAAACTAAGTCCCACAAGGTTGTAGAGATCATGGACTCAGTTTTGTCTCCATGGATTTTTTTGAATATCATTGTTTTTCTAAGTTTCCATTTCTTCCAGGTCATACACACCTTTGCATAAGGGGGAAAAAGACATTTAATGGATGTACATATGTCATTTATGCTTCAACTTACACATCTAAGCTAGAAGGGCCATCCTGGAATTAGGTACATGAAACAAAAATGTCTACCTATATCTTAAGGAGACAAACCGTTTATATCTTGGGCAAACATCAATAACAGAGACATAAATGTGATTAAGATTGACTAGGGGAGGGTTGAGCAATTGACTAACATGACTCATTCTTGCCTCACTCACATTTAACAACAACAACAACAATAATAATAGCCTGCAGAATGGCTCCTATGTGTCAGAGTTTTATTTACATCACCTTATGTAATTTTCCTAATAAACCTGTGGTGTGAAGTAAATGCCCACTTCTGAGGGATGAAGAAACAGAGGATGAAACATATTGTATAATTTACTTAAGATCACAAATGAGCAAAGGATAGAAACTTGATTAGAAACCAGGATCACCTAAATATAAAACACTTACACGTACAACACAGCAATGTATCTCCTTAGATGGACAGATTTCATCTGCCTTCCATTTTGGAATTATGCTTGGCATATTGTCAACAGCCACTAGATGTTCCTTGATTATACTCAGTTTACATTGTGAGAATAGATAAGGTTGAATGGCAAGAGGGTGGAATTATTGCTGGCCTATAAAGCATTAAATCCTGAGTTTTCCTCCTATCTTGAACATTGTTGTATTGTGTGATCTTGAGAAAGCTTGGGAAAGCTTTCTAAATCTTTCCCTGGCTTGGTTTCCATGTTTGTAAATGAGGACTATTTTACCTGCCTCATGTACTATCAGGGCAGTTGCAGAAATCAAATGACATGTCAGGACAAGTACTTGGCAATAGAAAGACATTGCTATTACTGTTGCTCTTTATGATGAAGCATAAGGGTTTATGGTATCTCACTCTGAAAGATAACTGTGATAAACTCACATAAGCCAAGGGATAGAATGATTGTGGGCAAATACATGAATGGAGGGAAGTAGGAGGTGTGTGGGTGAGCACGATGAATAATATTGGCACTTTGGGGCATTATGAATATCACAGGAGTTCATGGGAGGCTGAATTCAACCCAGGACAACAAGTCTGCAGGGTGAACTGGAGGTGAAACAGGTGGGTATTGGGAGAAGTCAGAAATGGGAATGACTGACTCACCATCTCACTCCTGGATCCATCTCCTAGAACCACAAACCAGGTATTAACCTCAAAACATAGCTTAAGACTCCCCCAAAAAAGGTCCATCTAATAGATTTTTATTGGGTACCTACTAAGTGCATGGGAATGGGAAGACAGTCAAGAGTAACTATCATACAGAGAATGGTCATAAGGGCCAAGAGATATATTGAAAAGTGATTAAAATAGAACCTGGGGAGAAACTAAGATGGCGGCAGAGATAAACACCGGGAAGTTGATGCCGCTCACAACAATTGATTAATACCTCAGAAAAACAATACGGACATCATCCAGAACCACAGGAAGCCTGGCTGACTGTAAATTCTACAACTAGAAGGAAAAAAAAGCACACTGAGAGCAAGAGAAGCGCAGAGGTAGGGGGCTCGCGCGCGCGGAAAGGGGCTGGCACCTGAGGACGCGGCTGTCTTTTTGAATCCGGAGGGAGTCACAAGCTCCTGACGGCTCTGAACTCTGGTTCCGGGAAGTCTCTGGGGACCCAGGACTCATGCGGGGAGAAACTGGACTGTCTGGCAGCGGGCGATCTTGCGGGGGGCTTTCCCTCAGGGG
>NW_006297145.1:1254223-1260086 GCF_000327345.1 Myotis davidii | reverse complement strand
GGTGGGACGGGGGGGGGGGGGGGTGGAGGGTGATGCGGGGACAGGGACACACATGTAATATCTTAATCAATAAAAAATATATTAAAAAAATAAAATAGAACCTGGAATAAATTCACCATTTACTGAGTGACAGGGATGGTAGTGGTGGTGTTCATTTGATGCTCAGGAAGTGTAGGATGCAGATATGTACAATGTATAATCCCTGCCTTCAAGAAAGCTCACAACCACTTGGACCAGTGCTAGAGCAGGACAGGAAAGACTTGAAAGAGGAAGGAATAAGATGGTGCTGTGGTAGATTGCTTGCAAAAATGACTCCAATGTCTTGCTGATTCCTGCATCAACACCTTTTGACAGGTTCCCCCATCAAGAGGTAGAGTCTACCTCACCACCCCTGGAGTTTGGGGCTAGACTTGGGACTTGCTTTGCCAAGAGAACACAGCAGAAGGCTTTTCACACTCTACTTTCTCTCTTGGATCCCTGCCAACTGCCATGAGGACAATCCCAAGCTAGCCAGTGCGTTATGAGTTGATTAGGGTGTTTGGTTTTGGGGTAAGAGTTGAGAGGGGAGGACAGGCTACCCACCATCCAGGGGTGGGGCTCCTTGAAGGCATGCACCAAAGTCTGAGCAAGAGAACACCAGGAGTGAAACCCACAAAGGTCAAATGGATAATTCCTGTCTAACCTTAAACCATGAGAGAAGGGAAAAGTTAAATCACCAACAAGAAACAGGTCAGGAAACAGAAAAGGGTTTCAGGATAAATAAATAAAAAGTGACACAGGTAAAGGCTGGGGACATGGTAAATCAACATCCCCATCCAAAAAAAGATGTGACCTTAGGCCAGGACAGAATTCCCAGTAATCCCTGTCACCCTCCAAGGAGAAAGAAAGAGAAGTCTAGAGAGTGTGTCAATGATAAAACCCAGAAAAATCTGTGTCTTGAACTATACTCCGAAATCCTTTATCCATCTCTTTTGTTATTCCTTTCTTCAAGATTCTTTCTTTTGCTCTCTAAGTCAAGACATTTGTTAAGGTTTTCTCCTTGGGATCGATGTTACTGCTGCACACCAAATAATTCTGATCACATGGTAGGTTATTCCCCTGGACACATAGTAGGGTCACACTTTCTATTTCTCTTTGGTTAAATGGAACATGAGGCCACCCCTGGTGAAAGAGTACTAAAGGTAAGTCATATGTATCTCTTCCATGCCAGGGAGATTAATGAATGAACTTGTGACCCACTAGGGGTCTCTTTTCTGCTGTAGAGACCAGCAGCATTGAAGATGGTGGCGACTCCACCAATGTGGCCCCTGAGTAACAGCGATTAGTAAAGTTCCCCTGCCAGCTGATGAAGGGTAAGAAAAAAACAAACCTGTGTTATTTTAAGCCACTGAGAGCTGGAGCTTAGTTGTTACTGAAGCAAAACCCAATCTGTCTTCATCAATGGGGCCCTCTTCTGCTTGCTGGTCTAAATGAGAGTTTCTCAGAGTGTGTTCTCTAGGATACTAGCTCTGAGAGGTTGTCTGTTAAAGGGATTTTAAGGTGAAAAAACTCTGGGGAGCACACACTACCCTAGTCTCATCTTAGAATATCCCAATAAACACCTTGGAGCAAATGGGAATATACTGTTCTAGACCCTGCCCTAGGCAAACCTATCCTTCTTAAGGTTTCAACAACCACCAATATGCAGCTTATCCCTAATGTATACCTCCTACATCTAGATATCCCCACATGGAATGTTCTCCTGGCATTTCAGCTTTAATATGGCAGATCCCAAACTCATGACCTTCCTACAGTTCAACCAGCCTCTGTGATTCCCCTCTCTGTGGACAAATTTGGGGTAGACTTTTCATCCAAAGTTCCCTTTTAAAGTTTCCATGCAGCCCCTAAGCTGCGCCAGGTCACCCTGACTCCTGGTGGTTGCACCTAATACTGTCCCTGTCCTCATGCAGATCACACTCTATAGGAGGACAGACAATAAGCAAATACACCAAGAAATAATATATGTAAAGTAAGAGAAGGTGAAACAGAGATAAACAAAGCAGGTTGAAAATTTAAAAAAAAAAAAAAAAAAGGAGAATAATGGTAGATGAGCTTTTGAATAAGATGGCCCAAGAAGACTCTCGGAGGCACCGAAATGGTAGTGAACACTTAAATCAATCCTTAAACATAGGACTCTCTTTTCTCTCCTCTCCCCAGTATATTTTAGCATCACTCCCCCCCACACACACATACACTTAAGCACCAATATACACACGCACATGCACACACACATGAACATTTGCATGCTCTGCATTCCTCTTCTGATCTGAGCCACCAGTCTTGGTTGCTTCTGTCTTCACAGCATAAAACTACCAGTTCCTCATTTACTGTTCCTTTCAACCAGTGGTTCTACAACATCAGTGTTCATGAGCATCATCCTAGAAGCTCATTAAAAGATGATATTGCCCAGCAGGTGTGGCTCAGTGGTTGAGCATCAACCCATGCACCAAGAGTTCCGCAGTTCAATTCCCAGTCAAGGCACATGCCGGGGTTGTGTGCTTGAGCCCCAGTGTGTGTGTGTGGGAGGGGGCGGGAGGGGCATGCAGGAGGCAGCCGATCAATGTTTCTCTTTCATGGATGTTTCTATCTTTCTTCCCATTCTCCCTTCCCCTATCTCTCAAAATCAATAAAATTATTTATTTTTTTAAAAAGATGATCTCTGGGACAGAAACCAGTAGGTCTGGGATTGGAGCCTGTGAATCTAAAGGCCAGATAACATGGATGCAGGGTCAGGGCCTAGTGTTTCACCATTTGATTTGTTCTTCCCCTGACACCTGGGAAAGGCAGCGTTCTCTTCTAGACTAGTGGGGTGGCTCAATGATTGATTGCTTTTAGAGTCAGCAAGACTTAGATTTTCAATCCTCTTATACAGTTTCCCTAGCCTTGCTTATCTAATCTGTCAAATGGGGGCAATGATACTACCTTCCTTGGGTTGCTAGAAAGACTACATGAGATAATACACGTGAAGCATGTGATACCAAGCTCTAAGGGAACCTCACTAAGAGCTATTTTAGTTCCTGTTCATCTGTCCCATGACACTATCTAACTGGTTCCACACCCACCCCTTCAGAGACCCTAAAGAAGCTTTGGAGCCTCCTAGAATTTTCTCTGCAGCTTCAGAGTCACTGACAAGAGAGAATGGCTTGCCCCAGTTATGTAGAAATCTAGTTTCTGAACCGGAATAAGAGGTGAGGTTGCCTAACTCCCAGATATTTTTTTCTCACTACTTAGTCATCTCTATTCTGTTTTTAAGTTATGCCTCCCTGACTTCCCAGGGAAAATGGGGTCCAGAGGATGTTCTATTTAGAGACATCACAGTGGTGTGAATATAGGTTAGGTCTCTCCAGTCACATTGCCTGGGTCAAAACTGTCTCCATCATCTAGTTATCTAGTTGCGGCATGGCCTTGGGCCAGTACATGCTGTGTTATATATATTTCTACGTTAAATATATTTTTACTTTACATATATTTGTAACATTTTTTTAGATAGTAAGTTAAACGTATAGCCTAGAGATTGTTACCACAAACTTCTAGTTTCAAATACCTGTTTGCCAGTTCTATGACTTTGGGCAAGGACTCTAAACTTGAACCTCAGTTTCTTCCACCTCTAAAATGGGGATTATGATATGATTCTTTGTCTGTGTGTGTGTTAAAATAGGTAATGCATGCTTAACATAAACACCATATCCTACATATGGTAGATATTGAACAAGAGTGGACATCTTTATGTCATAGATCTTGATCACAATTTGCAATTTGCCTTTGACCATCTGAGTTAACTTTGCTAATGTGAAGGCCATCTAATTATAGCCCTGATAGGAAGTTGACTATTTCATGAATCCCAGGAACAACAAACTCAATACCTTGCTAGGTAGTATAGGGTAGCACTTATTTTCCAGATAGAAATGCAAACCTCTGCTTCTGAAGAAAAAATTTAGTTTCATTCTATGATGTCTGCATTTGCACCGGGCAATGCTTTCTTACCCAGCACCTGTTTTCCACTGATGATAACTATTTTAGGATCTAGTCGGCTGCCCTGTGAATCTGTACCCTGGCACCCAGCACTGGACTGTCGCCTTCATCCTGAGCTGAACTATTTCAACCTGCTCTCCAGCTCTAACACCTTAACTTATGTCCTGTCTGAACTGGTTTCACAGTCGAAAGATCAATGGTTCGAAATTCATCTCTAATAAACAGAGGTTCCATTTGAGGCTTTCCAGCATGGGGACACCATTTCAGGCATTTTAATTACTTTTATATGTTATTTTGTTTAATACTCACTAAAAGCACCTGAAGAAGATACAGTTTCGCCATTATATATGAGGGCACTAAGGCTCAGAAGGAGTGGCAGGCCATGGGGTGAGAGGAAACTAGCTAAAATCACAGACCCAATAACTGTTTTGAATCTAGGCATATGTGACTCCAAATTTCATGGAGGAATACGGGATTTGGAGGCGAAGAGATCTCAATCCACATCCTTAACTCTACCATTTGTTATATGGCTGGGTAATGTGGGGGGGAATTCCTGAAACTCTTTGAGACGTACGTTCCTTATTTATGAAACAGGAACAGGTCCATCTACTTCACAGGGTCGTCATGTGCCTCGACAAGGCACATCTGTAACGTGTGTGACACCGTGCCAGGCCTAGACCACGTGCTCCAAAGATGTCAGTTTCCTGCTTTCTTGAAACTGACTCTCAGCAAGTCTTTTTTTTTTTTTAATGTCAAAAACTAATGGAATTGGAAGAAGTCAGGTAAATGAGTATCTATAGCAATATTGTACTTTAAATGGTTATTGAACAAACACACAAATACTTTTTTTTTTTTTTTTTAGAAAGGAGAGAGGATGTGGGAAGTGAGAGGATTTTCTTAGGGGCTATGTAGGCAAGGAGACCAGAGAGGAGGGAGGAGAGGCAAAGATGAGCTGCTTTGGTGCAGGCCTTATGCAGGACTCAGTTGGCAGCTGGCTGAGCTGTAGTTAAAGTTGGGAATAAGGTAAGAGGGGTAACTGAGGATGAAAAGTTAGACTTGGGGATGGGTGGAGGAACTGAGGTGACCCTGAGAAAGGTGACTCAGCTCTCAGTGGGTAATGACATGCCTGTATCTAAACATAAAACATTAAAAAAAATCAAACTAGGTGTTTGGTGACTCAAACCTAGGGAGAAAGTCCTCAAACACTGGTGAGAACAAAAACATCACGGAAGGAAGAACATTTTGGGGAAGATTAATTACGTTGGAATAACATTGTTTATTTTCATTACTGTAAAACAGCCTTACCATCCAGCTTTTTTTTTTTTTTTTTTTTTTTTGCTTTTTTCTTTTTCAGGCAGACAGCATCTCCAGGAGGAAACACCCATGGATTTTAGTGCCTCATGCTGAGTTCCATCTGCTGCCATATTACTCAATGGCAAATGGCACCCATATTTTCCCTTGTGGAAAATATATTTACTTCTTGGGATGTTTAAAAAGCATATTTCTTTTATTTATTTGATGTTATAAAGGGATAATCACAGTTAACTCCAAATATCTGAAATCTAATGGATTCATTGAACCACTGCTCCAATGTGTTTCTGGAGAAGGGAGGCAGATGGAAAAGATTCCCATCTTTGGACTAGCTAGGAAACCACTTACAATATAGTTCAGGGCACGTGGCTGCGAGGAAGGCAGTCAGTGTGCATTCGGAGTCTACACTTTTGTAGTCTCCCACAAGCTCAGTGGAAGGCTGATTGTGGGACCTTCAGGAGGCTAAACTGTCTGTATGTCCAAAAGGACATGGATTAGGGAGACACGCTGGCTCAAGCTGAATTTCTAACTTTTTCACTTA
>NW_006297145.1:1228145-1254131 GCF_000327345.1 Myotis davidii | reverse complement strand
CAGGATCGAGCCCACAATCTGGGCATGTGGTGTGACCTCCTGGTTCATAGGTTGATGATCAATAACTAAGCCACGTTGGCCAGGCTGGGGTGTTTCTTATGTGCTGGATACTATGCTTGGTGCATTTATTAGTTGTATAAGTCAGAGAAAGTAATACTAGTTGCTATACTAAACAGTCCCCAAATAATTATAATTATATATATACTAGAGGCCTGGTGCATGAAATTCGTGCACTTGGGGGGTTGTTGGGGGTGGGACCCTCAGCCTGGCCTGCACCCTCTTGCAGTCTTGAGAGCCCTCAGGGGATGTCCAACTGCCAGCATCAGACATCCTTAGCGCTGCCATGGAGGCAGGAGAGGCTCCCACTACTGCCGCTACGCTCGCCAGCTGTGAGCCTGGCTTCTGGCTGAGCAGCACTCCCCCTGTGGGAGCTCACTGACCACCAGGGGCAGCTCCTGCATTGAGCATCTGCCCCCTGGTGGTCAATGAGCGTCATAGTTACCCGTGGTTCCGCTGTTTGGTTGATTTGCATATTAGCCTTTCATTATAGAGGATATATATATATAGATAGATAGATAGATAGATAGATATAGATAGATAGATATATAGATATATCATGTAGATATATCTATATATCTATATATCTATATTTATATCTATTTATCTATCTATCTATCTATCTATCTATATATATATACTGTCCTACCATAATCTAACATGGCTGTGGCCGGAGCAGCTTCACCCCATTCCCCTTGAGTAGCATCTATCATCTTGGTCTTCCTTAGGACCTCAGAGTCTCCCTCTGGACTTATTTTTCATACCCAACTGGCAATGAGTGAAGAATCAGTGAGTAGAAGGTCCTGAGGTCCTGAGCTGGAAATATCCTTTATCATAAGGGTCCCATTCTTCTGCCTAGATTTAAGCACCAATGTTCTCACTTAGAAATAAGGGGCAAGAAGACCATTTATGTTATCATAAGGAAAAGGAAACATTTTACTGAATACATTGCTTGCCCTCTGCTCTTTAATTTCATTTAATCTTCACAAACTAGTTGCAAGAGAGGGCTTAGTCTACACATGTTACCCATGGGAGGCTTAGAGCTGCTAAGTCACTTGCCCAAAGTCACACAATTAGCACTGACAAGCTGGTTCCCCTGATATTAACTTGAATTGCCCACACTTTGAATTGGAAGCACAGACAGATGATCGTGGAGGGAGGTCCATTTGCATACTCAGATGGGATAGATGGGGTAAGGATCACCCAAAGAAATATTAAAACGTTCATAATTGTGGATTTTTAATGTCTAACATCCAATAGCCCCAAATAAACACTTTAAGAGATCATCTTCTCCAGAAATAAAGTTTCAGTAAAATTATAGTGTGAGGAATATTGAGATCCTTCATGTGCTTAGGACTGAGCTAGAAATACAAACAGCATATGGTTCTAGTTTCTGACTCCCAAAGGTTTTGGCCACGTGGAGAAACTAAGACAAATGTTTCTGTAACACTCAATAAAAATGGCATCATTAGGACAAGAGAACATACCTGCAGACGGCTACATAAACTAATTTTTAAGCGATCAGATCTTTGAGGGAGAGTATCTAGGTTTAAGCCTTTCTTTGCTCACTTATTATGCATATGTTTTGGATGACTTTTTTTCACCTTTCTGAGTCTCAGTTTCCTCAGTTGTTAAAAGGGTAATTTTAACAACTAATTATTTTAACAACCAATAATAGGATCATGAGAGAAAAAGATAGTCATATATATATATATACAGATAAATATGTATATATATGTATATACAGATAAATATATATATGAATTCTCAATAGTTTCATTTTGACAGATGTTTATTAAATATTAATTTTCTACTTCCCTTCATGCAACAGTACTATGAATAGTATTTTAAAAGTACTACCATTTATTAGAAGTCTATTATATCTTACTTGATGTGCTAGGTACTCAGATGAATTATTGTTTGATTCTCACAAGCCTCTTGTTGAAGAGGTAAAGTCACATGCCTGACATCAGAGCACAGTGGTAGAGGCCCCTGGTGCTCTGATCACAGACCCACCTATGCCACCCATCATCACACTTGGGCTGTGGAGGTCATCCAGCCCAATCATTGGCTGTGCTCTGCTTCTCTAGGGACTCAGAGACTTTCCTTGAATACTTCTGGTGTTAGAGGGCTCACTCCTCTCTCCAACACTTACAACATCTATCAGGCAGGTTCTTGGTTAGAAACTCCTTTCGGTGGGGCAGAAATGTCCTTTTCTATAACTTTTACCCATCAGTCATAGTGGCGCCCTCTGGGGTTCACCCAGAACAATTCTGCTTCTGCCTCAAGGCAGCAACTGGGACATTTAAATGCATTCATGAGGTGTCTTAATATTTTCTTCCTTGGCAAAATATTCTTCAACTTCCCTATGACATCAGGGTCCTTCATCCACCAGTATAGCGACCCCAGGCACTTTCCAATTTGTTAATATTATTCTAAACGTGCTGTGCCCAGAAGCAGAAGTGGTTTCCAGTTAGAGGCCAGAACACAGAACAGCAGTCTCCGTCCTGGGCTCAGCATTCTCGTTCAGAGGACCTGAGACCCCACTGGCTTTCTCAGCAGCCTTGCTCTGTCATTGGCCCCTGCTTTCCTTGCAGTCATCATATATGCAAAAGCTGGAGGACCTTCTATTCCAGTGTATTAACTATGCTTCCAATTCTATCTCTGTTTCAGAAACCTGATAAGCATGATCCATTATTATGTTTTAAATTGTTGTTGGGAATTTTGAGCAGGACTGGGCTTGACCTCTATGCCCTGACCATCACCCTTAGAATTCTCCCCGTGACCACACAAACAATAACCTTCACAGAGGATTTGGTCACACAGAATATTAAAACTGATGCGCAGAAACAGTCCACTATCAAGGGCAGCCAACAGAAGAAATGGTGACTCCAAGAGAGATGATAAAACAATCTGAAATAGATATGTATCTTACTATCAAAGCAAAAGAACTTTTCAAAGGAGAACCTGAAAATTAAACTTGTAATCTGAAATGGATAGAGCCAGCAGAGTTTTAAACAGAGGTTTATATACAACTGAAGGAAGAATTAGTAAAACAGAAAACACATTTTAGAACACTGCTTAGCATGGAGCACAAAGATGCGAAGATTTAGAAAATCTGAAAGTAAAGTTGTAAGAGGGACACCTGATGGGCTGGTCATCCAGGGGCATGTGTTCATGGTGTGGGATGATTGCCAGGAGGAACTCTGAAGGTGGATTGCTTGATAAGCCCTGGCCAGTCATTATGCTGCGACCTTCTTTACCCAACTAATATCTTCCACTCATTGCCATTCATCTCACCTTAAACTGCCTTTCCTACCCTCCTCATCTATCCTTTCTGGCAAAAAGCACCAGACCCATCCGAGGGGAGGCAGTGAGTCTGATGCAAGTCAAGATGGGAGATTCCAACAACTGCTTGAACTGCTCAAATAATGATGCATGTCCTAAGCAAGCACCCCCACACGTTTTTGGAATATTCTAAACTACATAGAGCTATAAATCTTTAAATTTAAAGTATTCCCACTTCTCTCCTTATACTCAAACTATATATTATTACATTTTTAAACATAGTTATCAGTTATCCAAGTTAAAGATGACTCAAGTAAATAGTTCTGTCCCTTTCAATGTGCCAAGATCCCCAGAAAACCTCCACCAGTGAATTAAACATTGGGTAACCCATCAGTTAAAGTTATTTCTGAAGTAGTTATAATTTATATCATTTTTACCAGAATTTACGGACACTTAAAAGTAGGTACTGCTTGTAACGGTGCTTTATGGACAACATAAATGATGGTGGGCCTTTCTCCTATTTCCCTGTCTGTTCACATCAGAGAAAATCATACATAATAACCAGAGATGTCTAGCACGTAGTAAATTCTTTTTCCTGACGCTTTAGGTAGGGAGGGGTATACAAGAAGGTGCTGGCATGGCACAGGGATGGTGGCAGGAAGAAGGGCTTCTGTTATCTCTTACAGGAGCAAGTACTGTTAAGTTGCATTAAAACCCACATAACTGACTTTTTATGAATACTTTATGGTATTATTACAAGTGTCCATTTCCCAAAGTAAAAACCATCTTAAGGAGATCAAAGAAGTTGTAAGCTATGGCATTTGGGGGCTGTTACAAGCTGAATTGGGTAACCCTCCAAATTCGTATGTTGATGTCCTAACCCCTTAGAACCTTGAATGTGACAGTATTTGGAGATAAGGTTTTTCAAGAGGTAATTAGGTACAATGAGGTCACACTGCTAGGCACTAATCCAATAGGACTAGGTGTTCTTTTAAGCAGAGGGGATTAGCACAGAAACAAACACACAGACTAAGGGGAAACCATGTAAAGACATAACAAGAAGGCAAACCATCTGCAAGTCAAGGAGTGAGGCCTCAGGAGAAAACAAACCTGCAGACTATGCGATATTGGGCTTCTAGCCCCCAGAACCATGAGAGAGCCAGTTTCTATGACAGTGATGGCGAACCTTTTGAGCTCGGTGTGTCAGCATTTTGAAAGACCCTAACTTAACTCTGGTGCCTGTCACATATAGAAATTTTTTGATATTTGCAACCATAGTAAAACAAAGATTTATATTTTTGATATTTATTTTATATATTTAAATGCCATTTAACAAAGAAAAATCAACCAAAAAAATGAGTTCGCGTGTCACCTCTGACACGCTTGTCATAGGTTCGCCATCACTGCTCTATGACTTAAGCCACTCAGTCTGCGGTACTGTGTTATCGCAGCCTGAGCTGACTAATACTGGAGCCAACAACATACCTTGGACTAGGACTGGAACGAGGGGATTCAAGGTAAGGGAGGCCCTCATACCATTGTTGCAAGGGCATCATTGGGCTTGCATGGCCCCATGAATAAATACCTGCTTAAATTTCTACCTTAGGCCTTTTTTTGCCACACCCTAGTCCTGCCTCAAACAGCTAACAAGAGACCATGCAACAAACTCCCCTGAAAAAACTCACAGAAGAGGTATGAGGTTGAAAGTTTCTTGAAATTCCCTGTATTTAGCCAGTCAGGTCCTGTTTTCATTAATTCACTGAAAAAACGTTGAGTGCCTATCATAATTCCAAGTATTCTGTTAGCTTCTAAAAGAAATTAGGAATCAAAAGAGAATTATTAAGCACTAACTATACCAGGGGTGGGCAAACTTTTTGACTCGAGGGCCACAATGGGTTCTTAAACTGGACCGGAGGGCCAGAACAAAAGCATGGATGGAGTGTTTGTGTGAACTAATATAAATTCAAAGTAAACATCATTACATAAAAGGGTACGGTCTTTTTTTTTTTTTTAGTTTTATTCATTTCAAATGGGCTGGATCCGGCCCGCGGGCCGTAGTTACACTAGCACAATGTCAGGCCATCACAAAGAAGATACCTCAATAGATATTAGGGAGCTTTCCTTGGACCCAGATGCTGAGCTTGTCTCCATGTGAGAGACAAAGTGAAAAAGGCATGGCTCTGCCCACCAATGGCTCACTATCCTTCTGTGGAAACAGATATGTCAGCAGTAACTCTAGCACAAGGCTTAGATTATAATAAAGAGGCAGAAATACAGAAATACTTCATAGGGGCACAGGGAAGAAAAAAATATGTTAACTGGATGGATCTAAGAAGGCTTTTGTGGAAGATGTGGGTTTTCCGTGAAACTTTGAACTTTTAAGCAGAACCTCACAGGGGAAGATGGGGAATACATCTTGGCTACAAGTCCTCAAAAAAAACACCTATTTCCTGTGCACCCCGGAGTGATAACATGTGACAAGGAAGAGATGACTCCTGCCCTTAAGGAGGTGACAGTTTTTCTGGCAGAGGTGGGAATTAGATGGTCCTGAAAATGGTGAGAGATATATGAAGTGAGAGGCCTTACACAAGAGGGGATGCTCCATAAACTGGATGTCTGTGTTCATGCAGTTGACATCCCTGGATCTTACTCTTCTTTTCCATAAAAGTGGGGGGTCGTAATAAACCACTGGATTCCAGACTTCTGGATTTCAAGACCTAGTACACTTTACCAACATCAAGAGTAGAGTGCAACATCTTTCCCATGTGGCCAAGTCAAGCCTTTAAGATGCCCACTACATTCTGCTCTCATCTTGCCAGCCAGGGGACTACACCTGGGAACTACCCCTAGGGTCCAAGGACTGCCTGCCTCTGAGATTTGACCCTCTGGGAGGGACAATGCCTCCTATGTTGGAAGATTCCAAAGTTTAAATCATAGCTTATAAATTGGTGGTCCATGGGCTGAATTCGACCCATGGATGGGTTTGGTTTGGATTGCAATGGGTTTTAAAAGAATTTGCATCAGAAGCCAACATTGAAAAGTGGTGAAATTCATATAAAAATCCAGATTTCTCACTGTGTAAGCGTGTGTTTTAAATTGAGTATCTGTCAACCTTGCCTGCCAGCCATTGACAGGACCGCTCCTCCTTCCAGGCCCCTCCCAGCTGTGCATCCCAGTAAGGTACCTGCCTGGCCTCTGGAGGTCCCTGGTTGAAATCCTATACAGTGGGACCTGGGTATGGTTAGTCTCATCAACGGATATCAGTTCTTTCATCAGTGAAATGGACAGATGTTAAACAGCTGTATACATGAAAACCTTTTTTATTATCAATGTAGTAAGTGCAGAAAGAGGAAGTTTCTGGTGCTACTGGGGTGTATAATAGATGGATCTCACCTAGTCTCAGAAGGTCAAAGAAGACTCCGGAGGAAGCAACATTTAAAATTAAACCTTAAAGGTATATAAAGTTAACCAGGCAGCAGAAGTAGGGAGAGCTGTGTAGGCAGAGAGAGCCAACTTAATATGAATTATTCTTTTTAGACCTTGGGAGGATTATTCCAATTTAACAGATCAAAACCTGTTAAGAAAGACTGAGTTAAACCATAAGCGACAATGTTGGGATTGGACCCCAAAGCCATGAGCTTTCTCCTTAGTTTTGTCAGTATTCTATTTTTTACAATTTACAGCATTTCTTACCATTAAGAAAAAGAATAGATAATTTTACTGGGACATTTTCCCCTCTCTCATTACCTAGTCAAGTCCTAATCCTCGCTCAAATCACATTTTATGAGTCTGTAATTCATATCAATCTTTCCCTCCTCTCCACAGCCCAGACTATAAACTTGACAAAGACTGGTCAACTATGCTTTGGTTCAGTATTCCCCCTCATGACTATCCCCAGGCCTGCACATATTATGTGCTCAATAAATACTTGTGGGGGGAAATCAGCAGATACGAAGTAGGAAACACTAATCTGTGAGCAAGGATTTAGACATGAATTTTCCCCAGCACAGACAAGAGGGAACTGTGTATAATTTTCCACAAACAGAAGATCAATTTTTGCTGTGACAGCACAAGTCTAGCCTGGTGGGGAAAGTCAAGTCACATGTCTGCCCCTGGTGTAAAGTTGTAGATTTTTGGCAGATGCATTCTACCATTTTGGCTGTCGCATTTGTGTGTGTGTGTGTACTTCTTCTCTGTTAGTCTCCTTCTGTTTCCGTGGAAAAAAGCCAAAAGAGTTGAAGAGGGCGGAGGGGGGGGGGGGGAGAATTAAAGAAAGAGCTAGCTATTCATTTTCCAACAGAAGTGATCAAGGGAATTTCTTTATTAGAAGCAAAAGACTTTAGAAGCAGTAACAATAATCGTAGCCGTGGAAACAATAACAACAGTAATAGCAATAATATAATCATCATTTAATTCCTGTCATCAACAATTTAAAGTCACTAAGCATTTACTAAGTACCTGCTACATGCCAGGACCAGTATTATTAGTAATATTTTTTAGTAATTTTTTTTAAATTTACAAAATGACCCCATTTAATTCTAGTGACCAATTTGTGAGGTAGGAAATACTATGTCCATTTTACAGATAAAATCATTGATAGGAAAGAAAAAATATAACATGATCAAGATCATCTGGCTTGAAAACAAAAAGAGCTATAATTTAAACTCAGGCCCACGTGACATTTCCTCCCTGTAACACACTTTCTCTTCCAAAGGAGACTGACCATTTCTAGGCTGTTTCTCATTGTCTTGGGGCAAAGAGCCTATAGGAAGGATGATTTGATTTTCCTCTTGACTTGATTCCACAATGATATTTCTATTTTATTTGGTTGAACTATTTAGTAAGGTCCTGGTTCCACAATTAGAATAGTATTAAAGTATTACAACCACACTTATAAAATTACCTGGGCTATATCTAATTTGGTAAGTTCAAGAAAAGAGGTTGAAGCTCAGTTCAAAAGTCCCCTGCACCATTTTATAGTTGCATTACTTGGGGATTAATACTTAACCCCTCTAAGTGTCTATTTCTTCCCATAAAAGAAGGCAATACCACGTCATCTCACGATAATACTATGAGGACTAAGAGAATCAATGTCCATAAAATCCCTCATTGGCAGACAGGCAGCACCTGTTCATGCCTCTCCTCCTTCTCCTTGGATTCTGCCTCGAATTGTTTGAACTACTTTTCCTGACATCTCCCAAGAGCTGCTCTTCCAACCTGCACCCTTTCATGTGGTCTCCCGCGAGTCTTTGTCCAGCTATGAACTACACTGCTCCTTTAACCTTTCTTTTTCTCATAAATCAATCACGCCAGCCTCTTTCCTCCACAGAGTGATTTACTTTATTTCTTCCCCTACTGGAGGCAGAGCAGGATGTGAAATGTAGTCACACTCATGGGAGTTGTGGGAGAAGAAAGATGTGGGCTCCCGGGAAGCTACGAGGAGCTTAACTGTCCCAAGAATTGGGAGCCTTGCGGGGTAGGCTTCCCACGCCTCACCATGCTCTTTCCTGAGATTCTCAACACCCGGGAGGAGGCCAGCAGGCAAATTTTGGGATCAGCATAGGATATGTTTGTAGAGACCAAGGCACCTAATCGCTCACCTCCTTCTGACACGCTGCCTTCAAACCCGGGGTGTTTTCCTCCTTGCACTCTGTCAAATGTGGTTTTAATCAGCAGCAACCACAAAAAAATCGAACTTGAGGTTTTTTTTTTTCTTTTCAATTTCCACGGCTGAATAACTTTGCAGGGGCCTATAGGAGGCTAGTTCGACCCTCCAAGGAGCACGTGAGCAGATGGAAAACAGGTGGGTTGTGAACCAAGCACTGGCCATGCGCATCACTTCTCACACGGGCAGTGAGCCCACCAATGCCAGAGGAGACACAATGCACGTGGCTGCCCAGCTCCAAACCCCAGTCCCAGCCCTCCACTCTCTGGCTGCCAACCTATGGCCCAAGGTGCTGCCACAGTGAGCTCAGGAATACACAGCTGTGAGCTCTCCGCAAATAAACTCCTTTACTGGCTCCCTGCTGCTTAACTCAAATTCAAGATTTACTGCAAGACCTGGAAGTTCCCTAACTGCACCAAATTCTTGTTTCCTTATGCCTTGATCACACCATTCTTGCTTTGCCCAAATGGCTACGTCTGACTCATCCTTCAAAACCTTGCTCAGAATCCCCCTGCCTGGGACCCTCTATTGGACAAATTAACCCTACTACAAATAGTCCCATTGGAGTCATATTCCAAAATAAAAACTCTCTTGCTATTATTGAATGGGTCCACCTAGGGCCGTGATCGTCAAACTGTGGCTTGCGAGCCACATGCGGCTCTTTGGCCCCTTGAGTGTGGCCCTTCCTAAGCCTTAGGAGTACCATAATTACGTTAATAACAATGTACCTACCTATATAGTTTAAGTTTAAAAAATTTGGCTTACAAAAGAAATTTCAATCGTTGTACTGTTGATATTTGGCTCTGTTGACTAATGAGTTTGCCGAACACTGAATTGCGTTTCCTTAGAATTTTCACAGCTTCTCCAGGTTTGCCTTAGGACGCTATTCATATGCTCCTGTATTGTAATTATTTACTTATTTATCTATCCTCTTAGACTGTGAGTAATTAGGGGATGGAAATATGACTTATTAATCTCTGAGTCCCCCTATTTAGCGTGGGCCTGACTCTTGTGAAAACTACATGTTACATAGCAATAAAAACACATGGGCTTGGAGTGGAATAGACTTGGATTTGAATCCCCTCACTGCCATTTCCTCTCTAGGTCATGGTGGGAAAGTTACTTCACTTTGCTCAGCCTCAGTTTGCTCATCTGTAAATTGGGGACAATACATACGAGACCCCCCTCATAGCACTAAATGGGATAATGCCTGCAGAGTGTGTAGCGCAGTTCTTGGCACACGATGAATGCTATTATACTTACTATAAATATTAATATTGGTGCTCTTCAAATGTTTCGTGGGTGAGCAGTTGCCATGAACCATGACAGTAAATGGTTCTAACCAAATGGACTGAACCCAGGCTTTTGCCTGAAACACCATTGACCTAGGAATAACTCTGAGGCTTTGAGCTGTTCATTAGACTTTATTAAAATTATTTTAACCTTTGGTGGTTGCCAGAGCCAGACATGCCGAGGAGCTGAGGTTGGCCACAATGAGCTGTGTCTTCCCACGCATCCCCACCTCTGGCAGAGACATAGAGGGGCCCAGGCGGAGGGCCAAGGGAACATACTCCTCACTCAAACCTGCACACTGACGTGTGTCTTTTCAAAACTGGCAGAAAGGTTCAGCTGTTTGGATCTCTAAGTGACACTGAGTCTTTTAGCTTAAAAATATCTACATACCCCCACCTGACTCCAAAAACCTGGTTTGAACCCAAGTACAGGCCAGTCTGACCTTGTGTTGCCCTACAGAGAAGATATCCCTGACTCTCATTACCTGCTGTGGAGGTGGGGGTTACCATTAGCACCACCACGAGCCTACCACCAGGTGAAAGATCCCAGGAGTTCCTGCTGTAGCCACAATTATCCCTGAGTTCTATCTCCAAGGGGGATTAGAGGTCTCCTGGCCCCACAGTGAAGGCTCAGGGCCTTACTGTGGGGCATAGAGTTACTTACTTTTCCATGAAGGCATCTGATAAGCCTGCTTCCAAGGGGGTTTCTCTTTTCTCCTCTTGTCCCTGCCTGCCTCCAAGTAAGGTTTCTCCTGTTTTATCACTCACGGCCTGGTTGCCTTCTCTTCATTCATTGTGGGTCAGAGTCAGCCTTCACTGCCTTTGATAGGCTTACCTTAATTATATCTAAGTTCTTATCTAAATAAGGTTACATTCTCAGGTTCCAGTGGACATATCTTTTGGGTGTCTGCTATTCAGTCCATGATGCTTACCCCTCTCTACTCTTGCCTGCCTATCTGCTACCTGCCTTTCAAGTCTCTTTAGGAATGACTCCTATTGGAATGTTTACCTTTACATAGACTCAAGTAAGTTGCTCCTTTGAGCTCCAATGGAGTATCATATTTTGTTTTGTTTTGTTTTGTTGGACATTAGCATGTAAGGTGTGTTAGTGACAGACCAGGACTAGACTGAGATATTTCAAATCACCACCTCTCATGGACTAACTTGTGTCTTCCCCAAAGTCATATACTGAAGCTTAACTCCCAATAACTCAGAATGAGACTGTAGTTAAAGAAAGGGTTTTTAAAGATGTAATTAAGTTAAAATAACATCATCAGGGTGAACACTAATCAAATATGACTAGTGTCCTTATAAGAAGAGAAAATGTGGCCAGAGATAGTTACAGAGCCGAAGACCATGCAAAGACACAGAGAGAAGATGGCCACATGCAAACTAGAGCGAGGTCTCAGGAAAAAACAAATCAACCTATGGACACCTAGATCTTGGACATCTGGCCCCCAGAACTATGAGAAAATAAATTTCGGCTTTTGAAGCCACTGATTCTATGGTGCTTTGTGATGCAGCCCTAGAGGGTTAATACACCACCCAGGAGAAAAACTACTCATGATGTGTTAAAAAAAAAATAGACATGGGATTTGGAGTTAGAGCAGTTTCCTAACTATTTGGACAATGTGCTCAACCTCTCTGAGTCTTATCTAGAAAATAGAAATAAGAACTTTTTCCTTCAGACTTTCTTAGGGCCCTGAAAACTGAGGTCTAGTTATTTGTGCATCTGTTCATTTCTTCCACAGCCACACATGAGGTGACCATGACTGTTACAGGCGCTGAGCACAGATCACTGAATATGATCAATAGGGTCACCACTCATGTGGCGGCCACATTATAATGCAGGGAAGAAAGACATAGCAAAAGAACAAACAAGAAACATCAAATAGTGAAAGGCATGACAACGAAAATCAAGGAGTGATGTGATAGGATGTTTGCGGCGTTTGTGGCGAGGGGGCTCTTCTTGAGATTGGTGACTGATTTAATTTGCTGTCTAAAACTTATCATGAATGTTATCCTTATTAACAGCCATTAACAGCACCCTCAAGCCAAGTTGTTTTTCTTTCAACAAAGCAAATGATTTAGTTTTGCATCAGTGTACTATCTCTCCATTGTGTTAACATGTCACTGTTTTTTATACACATCTCACTAAATCTTATCAATAACTTTGAGAAGCGTAGGTCAGATAGCAATCCATTTCCTAGGTGTGCAAATAGATACCTGCAGGGTTCAACTGTCACTCCTAACATCAGTGACCATCAAGGAGAGAGCTGGCATCCAATCATTCAATTCACATTTACTGACTAAGAACATAATTATTCTAGGAGAAAAGATAGGGGAAGAACTTTATGACACTGGTCTGGGCAATGATTTCCTGGAGATGATACCAAAAGGACAAGAAACAAAAGCAAAAACAGACAAATGGGGCTGCATCAAAGTAAAACACTTTTTCAAAGTAAGGCAACATTGGAATGGGAGAAAATATTTGCAAATTTCATATGTGACAAGGGATTAATATTCAAAATATGTAACAAACTCCAATAACTCAAAGAGTAAAAGAAATAACTACATCAACTTAAAAAGGGGCAAAGGACTTGAATAGACCATTCTCCAAAGAAGATATACAAATGGCCTACAAGTATACTAGTATGATAAGATGTTCATTATCACTAATCATCAGGGAAATGCCAATTAAAACCACAATGAGATAACCACATAACAACAAATCATACTTGTTAGAACAGCTATTATCAAAAACAAAATAAAAATAGAAGATAAAAAGTAGTGGCTAGAATTTGAAGAAATTGGAACCCTTGTGCACTGTTAAATGGGAATATAAACTGGTGTAGCTTTTATGAAAAACAGTATGGCAGTTCCTCAAAATATTAAAAATAGAACTGTCATATAATCCAGCAATCCCACTTCTGGGTATATATCCAAAAGAATTGAAATTCAGATCTCAAAGAGTTATCTGCACTCTCATATACTTTGCAGTATTATTCAAAATATCCAGTATATGAACACAACTTAAAGTCCACTGACGAATGGATAAAGAAAATGTGACATATACATACAATGGAATATCATTTGGTACTAAAAAAAGGAAGGAAATTCTGCCATAGACAACATCCTGGATGAACCTGGATGACATTATGCTAAGTGACATAAGCCAGTCACATAAGGACACATGCTGCAGGACCCCATATATGAGGTATCTACAACAGTCAAACTCACTGAAATGGAGAGTAGAATGGTGCCTTCCAGGCTGGAATAATAATATATTTGTCCGTATATGACCCACAGTCTCCAGCATTCAATGTTGAACTGACTTTTTTATTAGTATCATTAACAATAAAAACCACATTTTATTTCTGCCATCAGAAAATTATTTTTGGCTAAATTTATTTTTCATATCTTCTGATCATCAAAACACAAATTTAAGATACATTTTATGATGCTTTTTTCCTGCCAAAGAATTGCAAATTTCCCTTTTTCTTAGAAGCAATGTGGATTTTATGCCAATACCATTCTAAAAAATGGGGGTGGTTTGGGGTGGGGAGACAGAAAGAATTAGAGTATTTATTTTTTTTAAGGCAGGGCAATCCAAGGCCATTTCCCAACATGTGTTCAAACAGTTTTCCAAAGAGGATTATAATAAACACACCCAATGCAACTGATTATTATTAGCTGAACATCAGAAGTTTTTGAGAAGACCTTGGCCAAGTGAGGTAGCCTAACAAGGTATATGTATGATGAAATGTTTTGAGAGAAAATGGTCTGAGTCAGTGCCAATATCAAAAAGTACCTTTATAACAAACTAAAAAGACAAGACCTTCTTCTGTTAGAAATCCTTCTTTATTCAATATAATGTAAAAAGATAGTTTAAATATGAAATTTACACAAGAATAATCAAAGGAAAGGAAATAAAACTATTCACATCCCCTCATCATAAGACAAAAATTGTGTTATGTCATTATACATATAGATCTATCTACATAGATCTACATACTAGTATATCTTTTTCTCAATCAATACTATATTTTAGCATTCTTTTATGTTAGTGAATCTATTATCATATTAAAGTCTAAAACAGGTTAGCTATAACATTCTAGTTTGAATATTCCAGTTCAATTTTTATTTTGCTTTAAACATTTGTTTTGTACAGTGGGGCCTTGACTTACGAGTTTAATTCGTTCCGAGACCGAGCTCGTTAAGGAGCTCGTTAACTCAAATTACTCTATCAACTCAATGCAAAAAATTGGTCGAGAGACAGCTGGTACTCAAAAAACTCCTTAGTCGGGACACTCGTAAGTCAAGGCCCCACTGTATAAGATGCTGCGACAAAAGCCTCGTACATGTGCTTCTGAATATTTTTTTTAACATTTTAAACCCCCACCCCACCTAAAATATTCTTAAAATGAAGATGGATTTGTAAAGTACTTACTTGACATAAGAATATCAACCTATTTCACGGGAATTATTTTATTGACTAATTCTCAAGCAACTACTCGAGGTAAAGCTCTGCTCAGGCTGCCAGTGAGATAGTACATTGAAAATTATGCCTTCCCCTACAAAACCAACATTCTAGTGGCGGTAAGATTTGTACTAGACAATGAACATACTCCAATATTTTTATTGTCTCTCATCTCTGTGACTGTTTCTAGAGGCCAAGAGAAATATATTTTATAGAAAGTAAAATACAGAAACAAGAAACACTTCCCGAGTTGCCGAATGCAAAATCTGGCAGAGTGCTTTAACATTTATTCCTTCTAAGAGGGAGGGAGGTGAAGGCTTTCTTCTCTGTCCCTAAAGAATCAGGTTAAATGAATCATTTATAAGTTTGCAGAAACTTGTTTTATTTACCCCAGAGCTTCCTATGTAACCCATCATCTGAGGATCGCTATAAACTGGCAGCTGAATAATTATAGCAATAACATTTGCTATATTTTATTTCACATGCCAAAATCACTTGATTATGCATCTCTAGGGGGGTGTAAGTTAGATTTAATAAGCAAGATGGCAAACCTGAGAGCTCCTAGCCACATATGAAAGCAGAAATGCCAGAGAAGGGTGAGGTTTTAACAGGTGTTTTATGAAGAAGAAAGCATCACACAGGGCAAGGGACTACCATCTATTGTACACTTACTTTGTGTCGGTTGCAGGGCTGAGCATTTTCACATACTTTATGTCTCTACTTTTCAATAAGTAACCTAAGGCATATTTCTAAGATACAGATGTTTAAGTTTTGTTTCTAAGAGCAAACAGAGAGGTGCACTGAAGTGGCAGCATTGTGATGGCCAAGGCATACTTGAAGCGGGATTTCAACACACAGCATTTAATTCTCAACCCAGCACTCTGTTTTGTCAAAGTTGGAGTAGGGTCTTCAGAATAGGAGATATGCAAGTAGAGATTGGAAGACCACCTACAGTGAATTTTATTGAGGAGATGAAAGTATTTGCTGGGAGATAAGGTAGATGCACTTCAAATTCTGGTAAAATCTCAAGATTCCCTATTTTTGTAATTATCAAAAACAAACAAAAAACAGCCATTAACAACAGCTACAAATGCCTACACTGTGATCATGAACCATTGTGCCTAGTTGTTACTAGAGCAAGGATGCACTGATCTTGGGCCTGGAAGAGCAACCTGTATTCAAACTTGTGCAACTTTTGACAGCTGGTTTCTGTCCCTGTGCCTCTTGGCTTTGTTCATCTAGAAAGTCACATTTCTTTATTAACCACACTGTTTCCTTTAAGCCAACCTCTTCTTTTCAGCCTACCAATCATTATAGTTATCCATGCTCTTCCTTCTTTTCCACACTGTGAGCCTTGAAGTAAAATAATCATATCAGATCCCTTATTTAAGTGCCTAGCCCAGTGCTTGACACGAAGGAGGGCCTCCATATCATTTAGTGAATGAACTGAGCAAGTAAGTATTAAGGGAACGACAGGGTCGGTGCTCCTGAAGGGTGTCCCAAGGCAAAAACAGCAGCATGTAGGGAGGCATGGATACCTTTGAAGGGCAAGCATGCCTGCTATGAAGAATTCAAAGAGGCTTAGTATGTCTGTAGCAGGGTAGCAGGGTGCTTATGGAAGGGAATGAGATCCTAGAGAAAGATGGATATATATATATATATATGACTTGAAATTCTCTTGAAGACAGCAAGAAACTTCTCAGTGAAGGGGATTACAGAGTGGCAGATTCAAACTGGTACTTAAGAATCATCACTCTGACTTCTAGGTAGAGTAAAAGGGGCAAAACTGTGAGTACAAGGACCAGTTAGGAGGTCATTGTTGTCCAGGTGCAGCCCAACTTCTGCAAGGTGGAGTGAGATGTCAGATGTGAGGAAGGTGAACAGGTAGCCTCACTAGGATTCTGGAAGTGGTAGGGTACAAGGGGTAAGGGTTAATGGTGTGTCAAAAATAACACTTGGCTTCAGGTTAAATGGTTTGTGGATGGCCCTACTGTCCATTAGGATAGGGACAGAGGAAGAAGAAGCAGATAAATTCAGTCTCAGGACTTCAAGTTTGAGCTGTCTAGTATGCAGTAGACTGTGAAGGTATAGAACTCATAAGAAGACCAGAGTGAGAAACCTAGACTTGAAACAATGCAAGGGTTCATTGAACTTAATGTAGATTGATACTTAAAACTTTCCTGGGATATAACTGAATACATGAGCATCACAAGAGGTTACTCCTGGACATACTGGGAAACTAACTAGACTGAGGGTTATGTTGAAGCTGCCAACTGCTTCCGTTGCTCTAAAAAGGCTTATGAAATAAGGCAATCATTTTTATTCAGGTCATCAAGATAAACTAAAATGCCACATTTGAGTATTGTAGGGATAGAGATTATTTCCAAGGGGAAAATGACATGTATGAAATGCAATGGGTTTGAGAGATAATTAAGGTAGAAGGACCATCAGGAGGAAAAAATAATAATCAAACTCGTAAAGGAACTCATGAATGAATAAAGGAATAAAACTTTACATACAATTAAATAAAGGTATAGTGAAAGCAAGGTTAAATATATCAAGGGTCAACTTTCTAGAAGAAAAATTTGAACAGAACAGAGGGAAGATGAAGGAGAGAGTTGTAGACTAGGAAAGTCTGACTTTTTTTTAACCCTCAGCAAGATCAACTACATCTTCCCTGCCACAATTGTTTTTAAAAAGCCAGACACACAAAACACAGAAAATCTGAATTAAAAAAGAAAATGGTTTCTAAAAAATTTAACCCACAAAACCATAAATATCATAACTTTACTATGATGTACAAGCAATGAATGCAAAGGTAAATAGTATTAGGATGTTCATCAAAGAAGGGAAAGGAGAATATTAGGGGCATGTGACATAACAGATCATTCCCAACAAGACAGAGATACAATTGGAGGAAGGCCAAGAGAGGTTTTTGTAAAAAGCCTCCAGGTTGCACAAAATAGCTGGTGAATCCAGGTCTATGATTAGTGCTGAAGTAGTTAGGAAACCCACCCTTCCTTGTTATGGCCCCTTTCCCCTCCAGCATGGACAGAAAGCCTGTACTTACAAAATGTTGACTTCTAAAACTGTGAGCCAAGCATATTACAAAAACAAAGGACATTTGGTGAGAAATGGGTGCAGGAAGTACTTTGACAAGTGGTGTTGAGCTGGGCCCCACAGGAGTGAGATTGGAAACGGTAGTTTTTGTTGGCAAAACATGTGTCCTTAAGTTCTTTGTCTCTTGAATGCTAGAGGAGGCTGAGGGATTTCCCAATATGATAGAGTAATGTAAAAGAAACCATATACCTTGGCAGGCCCCAAGTATTTTATATTCCCCTCAAGGCCAACAAGCTTCTACACACACACACACACACACACACACATCACTCTGAACTATTTTGGTTCCTCCTCTCTCTCCTCCTTCACTTGTGTTAAGTCCATAAAAGAACACTTAAGTATATGAATCTTTGGAATTTGGGTTGTGTGGTCAATGGAAACCACTGTTTTAAATTCCCTGGAAACATGGGTCATAGATACTATATTTAAATAAATTTCAGAGTCATCAGCTGGCTGGATTTTTCCACCAATATTTTCACCTTCTGTCGAGTGATTCACGTACATGCCCCTCCTTCCTCTCAACCTTCTGTAAGCAAATGCATCACAGTCCCTGCACTCTGATCCACACACGGTCCGTAATGATGTCAGAGGTCCTTAATTTTTCCCTTTTTGAGAAAGAGAATTTTCCATGTGGGTTGAAAAAATAAAGCAAAAGGAAAGGGAATAAGGCAAGATGTAGTCACTCAGTCTCTCAGTGTGGATGGTGTACGTTGAGACGTAGTTTTAAATTATCACCGGGGCACAAGTCCAGCTTGACCAGCCAGGTTGCCAGCCGGAAGTGAGGGCTGGGGTAGGGGCTTGATGGATCCTAAAAAGACTGAGGGGGCAACACCCAGGGTGTGATCATCCCTGATGGGGAGCATGTTGGGTTTCCCTCAGGAACCAAAGATGTGGCTTTCTATCCATTTCAAAGCACCAGCAACATCTATTTTGTACTTAAGGAGAGGAGCCACCCCATGAGGATCGAGCTGTTCTTTGTGTTCCTTCCAGGATTCAGCTGCCCAAGGCTGCAGCTACGTGTGTTCCTGACAAGGTTCCACAGAACAAGGGTGTTATGAGCCAAACCTCAGGTCACTCCCCTGTCACCACCGAAGAAAGTGAGCGCTCTGGTCTCCAATTCGGGAGTTTTTAAGGTTCTGTTTGTGGTTCAGCTGCTGAATCATCTGCACCTTGGACCTCATTACCTCACCTTCCTGTGTTCAAACCTATAATTCTTGGTAAAGGGAACTACATGGGCCCTAGTTCTTACCTCTCAGCTATCGGCAATAAGGCAGCATGTTTTTGTTTTTTTTCCAAATACTCTGTCTACCCGCTTCCATACATAAAGTAACCAGTGCAGACCGAACACTCCTTTTAAACTCTTTTTTAGGAAACACTGTAATAAAAAACACTTTAAAAGTAATTTGTGTAGGTAAAATAGCACATGTGCCTAATGAGACAAACACGTCCTCAGAAACAATATACAGTGAGTCTTCTTTTACTTAAATTTCAACCATGGAAACAGAGGTAAAAAAAAAAAAGATTTCTCCTATAAGATTTTACATAGATCCAGACTTCAATCCATGACTAAGTGTTCTCTTTACTATCACTTGCTGTCCATACATCATGAAACAGAACAGCTGAAACCTTTGGAACAAAAATGGTTCATCCATAAAATGTAGTTGTATCCATATTATGATTTATTATTTTAAGGTGTAAACAGTATGTCATGCTGCTTTAATCCTCTATGATTGTCAGTATCACATAGTTACATCCAAATTTCCAAATTTCTCAAATTATAACTCATTCATACAATCATGGAGTTGGAAATAACCTACCCTATGCAATTGCCTTATTTTCAGCATCTCTGAGAGAGGCAGACCCAATGACAGGGAGCTCACTGCCTCTCCAAGAAGTCTGGATTATCTCGCCTTCTTTCCAGCCAGTCATTTACTCATTAAGTATTTACTGGATATGTACTATACACCAGGGGCTGTTCTTGGTGTTGAGGATGTATCCTAAGGAACAGACAAAGACACTTGGTACCTACTTGACATTTATATTCTAGCAGCAAGCTCAAGTAAAATATATAGCATATTGATGTCAAAAAGATTAAGGAGAATAAAATAAAACAGGAGAGATATAGGATAAGAATCGCTGGAAGTGTGAGAGGTAAACAGCCAGAAAGGGTCAAATTGAGAAGATTCCATTGTATTCATAACTGAAGGAATCAAGCCAAGAAACTATTTGGAGGAAGAGCATTCAAAGTAGATGGAACAAAAACTACAAAGACTCAAAGGTGAGAGAGAGCATGCTTGATGAGTTGAGGAGGCTAATGTGGTTGAAGTGAAGAGAGAAAAAGAAGAGTATAAGGATAGACAATGGAGGTGGGCAGAACCTGCGGGGTCCTATTGGCCATGGTTTGTACATTGGCTTTCATGCTCTGAGAGGGTTCTGGACAAGGAGATTCATGATAGAACTTAAGTTTAAAAGACTACCATAGCTGCTTGTTGAGGACTTTAAAAATATACTTTTATTGATTACAGAAAGGGAGAAGGAGAAAGAGATAGAAACATCAATGATGAGAGAGAATCATTGATTGACTGCCTCCTGCATGCCCCCCACTGGGGATGGAGTCATCAACCCAGGCTTGTGCCCAGGCCAGCATTGGAACCGTGGCCTCATCGTTCATATGACAATGCTCAACCACTGAGTCATACTGGCCAGGCTTTTTCATTTTTTATTTTATTGTATTTTATTGATGATTTTTTTGAAGGGAATAGCAATGGAGGCGGGTTAAAAATATCATCAGCTACTGAAATAATACAGGTGAAAGGATATGGAAGCTCGGAACATAGAGATAGCAGTGGGAGTGGTGAGAAGTGATCTTACCATGGATATATTTTATATGCAAAGCCAAGAGGATTGATGCATTCAAGAGCAAGAGAGTGAAAGGGCAAAATCATAAGATTATATGTTTTGGCCTTTGGGTAGAAAACAATGACACTTACATGATCTACAATGTAGAAAATCATGTTATGGATAGAGAAGGTTTGGTGTAGGTGTGGTGGGAAAATATTAGGACATCAGTACTGGACTTTTAGTTTTAAATACAGAATGAGATATCTGTGTGGAGATGTTGGGTTGAGTTGGTTATAAGAATCTGAGGTTCAGGCCTGCTGGCAAAATCTGGGCATCAAAGAGATGGCATTTTAAAGGCCTGCAACGGGATAGCTTTAACCAGGGAGTGAGTATAGATAAAGGGAAATCATCCCAGATCTGAGTCCTAAGCATTCAATGTTTAGAGATGGAAGAAATTAGGAAGACTCTTCAAAGAAGACTAAGGAGTGGCCAGAGAGGAAAGAAGAAATCTAGGTGGATGGAGTATGTGGGTGGACAACAAAGTGTTTCAAAGAGGACAGAGATCAGCACTATCAGATGCTGCTTGATAAATCAGGCAAGACGAGGACAGGATTGACCACTGGAGTTAGCAACACAGCAATCACCGGTCACTTTGGTAAGAGTGATTTTGCTGGAGCAGTGTGGGCAAAAGTTTGAAGAGAATGTTAGAAGACATTGGAAACTCAAGGTTTACAAAGGGAAAAAGACAAATGTGGTAGTTGATGGGAGGAATAATAGGGCCAAAAATTTTTTTTGAGGGAAATAATAACAACTTTACAACCGAACAGGAAAATCCTGGAGAGAGGAAAATTAATGACGCAGGAGAAAGGAGTGGAGAATTGCCTGGGAAATGTCTAGATGGATGAGAGAGAGGATAAGGCCTTTTGAGGAGGTGGGAAGTTTTGTCTTGGCCAAGAAACTGAAAACATTTAGTAGGTCATAATATAGATTATTAGTATAGATGTAGGGAGGGAGGTGGATGTGAAGGTGGGAGCTTGTTAAAATTGCCTCCTGGTTGATTTCATTTTCTCAGTGAAATATTAAGTAAGGGTGTCAGCTGAGAGTGAAGATGGAGGAAGAGGTTCTGGATATTTTGGAAGAGAGAAGAAAATGAGATATGGAGAATATATTTGTGTTTATTCAAAATCTGTCACTCAAAATGCTACTCAGTGGTTTTCATAGTTATCTAAATAGGCACTTTCCAAATAACTGTCCCATGTAACAAGATTTCCAGACTTTTCATGATCTTACTCAGGCTTCTTTGGGACTCTCGGTTGTAAATATCTCTCTTAAAAGGAGATGTTTAGAATTAAAGTCAACGCTCTAAGTGTGACCTGACTACGAAAATGACCAGACACTCGATTAGACTAACCAAGTGACTTTCACTTTGGAAATGTGACCTTGACTTGGTTTCTCCTCATTCCACAAATCCATAGTAAATCTAAAGAATCATCCCAACCTGTGCCATTGATTTGGTTCAGATGAAATTCAGTCTCATACTAACTCTTTTAAAACCTTTCTGTATATTTCAGATTAGCATTCTAGTCTGTCAAGTCACTTTGAATGTTGTTGAAAGACAATGACAAGAGTTGGTTAGGTTGTGGGAAAAAGGGAACCCCCAATCACTGCTGGTGGAAGGTAGACTAGTACAACCACTATGGAAAGGAGTCTGGCAATTCCTCCAACAATTAAGAATAGAGCTACCATATGACCCAGCAATCTCTCCCCTGAATATATACCTGAAAAACTTGAAATCATGTATTCGCAAAGATATATGCACTCCTATGTTCATTGCAGCATTATTCACTATGGCCAAGACATGGAAACAACCAAGGTGTCCTGCGATAGAGGACTGGATAAAGAAGATATGGTACATATACACAATGAAATACTGCTCAGCCCTAAGAAAGTATGAAATACTGCCATTCCCAACAACATAGATGGACCTTGAGAATATTATGGTAAGTGAAATAAGTCAGTCAGAAAAAGCTCAGAACCATATGACTTCACTCATATGTGGGATCTAAAACTGAAACTTGTGAACACAAACAGCAGTGTGGTAGTTGTCAAAGGGAAGGGGGTGGAAGCTTAAGGGGGTGCTAATATATGAGAACAGGAGAATATTTGACTTTGGGTGGTGGGCACATAGTGCAATATATAGATCTTTTAACACAGAAACCACACTTATATGATCATATTAACCAATGTCACCCAATAAATTTAATAAAAAAGGGGAAAAAAGAATGTGTTGAAATCCTGGAAAAGAAAAACAGGTCAATTAAACATAATTCACAAGTGTCAAACACTGGGGTAAGGTCTCTAAATTCACTAACTAAATTCTCTACACAATACTTAAGAGAGATGTGGTGCCCATTTTATGGATGAAGAAACTGAGGTTCGGAGAGATGAAGTTATTGAAGTTATTTGTCAAGTGTCACTGAGTTAAGGCCCAGAACTTGGATTCAAAGTCAGGAATTTCAGCACCAATGCCTCTGCTCTGTTTTCTGCTCCACAGCAGGGAAACCGTGTGTTTGGAAACCCTAATGGATGAGTTCAAAGTAGAATTCAAGTATCTTGATTTGAGATTTCCTCCTGAAAACTTAGTCCACTTCGTAGATATTCTAGCTTCCCAACCTATCAAAGATGGCTAGACCTATAACTTTACACATCACTTCTTATTCTAATCCCTAAACGCTCATGTTCTACCACTCATTTCTGAAATATTAGTCTCTTCCAGGTTTTGTGCTATCTTCAGATTTAAGCCACATTTAACCCAAACGGCATTAAAGAGGTTTGAGACACCTTTTGAAAGCTTACACGCTATCCCATATGTATCCATTTTATTCACAATAAGCAGGCTTTATTATATTTTACATTTGATGATGCTCTTGTCCCTCTCCCACGACTATGACCATTTATATTTAATTAAAATGGAAGTCTCTCTCCCATCTTTGTACTCATCAGACATGTGCAATTTTAATACAGTTTCTAAAATAAACAACATGTTTCAAAGGCAATCCCTGGTTCCAAAGACTATGACACCCTTTACAAATTTTTCCAATTTTTAAGCCTCCTATGGAATCCTCCGCTGTCCAGCGTTTTCACTTGTCAGATTGCTGGGAGCACATCACTCCCACGTATTACCTCTTGACCTCCAACTGGCACCCACAGGCTTCTCCTTTGCAGAGGACACTTCTGCTTGACAATGCAAACTGTGTGCTCACCGTTTGTGCAGAGCTGTGACAGCTAAACACATCTGGCAGGCAACCTACGAAATTTCATTTCTTGATATTTACATAGATTGAAACTGTTTTTGCTCCCGACTTCAGAGGATCTTTCGCACCAGACCTTAAGGCCACGGTTTTCAGACAATTTCATGCGCACCTCCCATACTCCCTGTTGCAACCTATTCAGGGAACAAGATGAGAATCAGAACTGTAGAGTCTGCCAGAGTTTCAGCATGTTGAAAGATGAAGAACCCTTCACTTAGGGCAGTGGTTCTCAACCTTGGCTGCACATTAGAATCACCTGGGAATCTTTTTAAAATCCTGATTTCTGGGCCTCATCCTCTGGAAATTCTGTTTGTTACTAATGTTGTGGCCCCGCCCCATAACAAAGAAACAGAATTTCCGGAGGATGAGGCCCAGAAATCAGGATTTTAAAAACATGCCCAGGTGATTCTAATGTGCAGCCAAGGTTGAGAACCACTGACTTAGGGACTTTGTTGTGTTGGTAATTTATATAGATTCTGTTCTCAAATGAGAAACTGGAGGTTTTAAAATATATGTCTTTCCTTGGGATTTTTAAAATAAAAATTTAATTTTAGAACAACTGTATATTTACAAAAAAAATTGTGAAGATAGTACATATCCCACATCCAGTTTCCCTGATTAAAACATCTGATGATATATGGTATGGTAAATTTGTTATAATGAGCCATATTGATATACTCGTATTAACCAAAGTCCACTTTTCATTCCAACTTCCTTAGTTTTTACCTAATACGCTTTTTCTGTCCCAGAATCCCACTGGGATGCTGCATTACATTTAGTCACCCTGTCTCCCCAGGCTCATCTTGGCAGCGAGTCTCTCAGCCAGTTTCCTTGTTTTTGATGACGACCTGACAGTTGTAAGGAGCACAGGTGTGGCATTTTGTAGACTGTCCCTCCACTGGGCTTCCTCAGAGGTGCTTGTTTTTTTCTCACGATTACAATGGGGTTGTGTATCTTTGGGAGGAAAATTGCAGAGATAGAGTGCCATTTTTATGACATCCTATTAAAGGTATGAACTATCAACATGATTTATAGCACTATTAGCATTAGCCTTGATCACCTGGCTAAGGTCCCAGGTGTCAGGTTTCCTGCAGTAAATGTACTCTTTGTTTATCCTGTTTCCATACTGTACTCACTGGAGAGAAGTCGCTATGGGGAGCCCACACTGAAGGAGTAGGACTGTGAGGGCACAGCCATCCACAAAGATTATTTGAAATTCTTCTGTGTGGTAGATTTGTCTGTCCTCCCTAATTTATTTATTTATTCATTTATTCACATCTGTATGGATTCAGGGCTATTTATTTTCTACTTAGAGTTATAATCCAGGGCCACTCTGTTCATTTTGTTGTGCCAATTGTTCCCGAGTTGGTCATTGGGCGCTCTCTTAGTTGGCTCCCTTGGACATACTCTCATCAATGTGGGATTTGTTTGTTTGCCTTATGTTTATGAATACTTCCTTATTTTCTGGCACTGCAAAATGTTCCAGGCTCATCTTGCACATTTCCTGCTCCCATTCTAGAATCATTTTTTTTTCTTGCAATTCTGATGTGACTTGAATAGTCCTAAGGGGACGAGGGGGAAGAGAGATTGTTGTTATGCAGTAGTAATAACTCAAACAGTAGCCACCATTTCAGCACTCCGAGCAAGAGACCCCTGAAAGGAGAGTAGTCCTGTCCTGGTGAAAGGCTAGCACGCACTCTTATAAGCCCTTCTGCTACCTGATTCTTCCTAGTTTGTCAATTCATAGCTACTTATTCAGTGTCAGTTCCCTCTCAGTCATATGCAAGAGCAGGAGACTGTGTTCCCTCATTCATTTCTATGTCCTCAGCGTTTGCTATGGAGCTGGAAATTTAGTAGACACTCATTATATATTTATTGGATGGATGCAAAGAGACATGGTTAGATGAATATGCTGGTCTTTTATCGGCATTC
>NW_006297145.1:1188375-1228121 GCF_000327345.1 Myotis davidii | reverse complement strand
GGACCAGTAAAACAAAGCTTTACATATAGTTGAGGAACAAATATTTTATTTTATTACAATTCTAGGCTGGTTTGGCCAAGCGATTCTTTTGCTACACTTGTTATTGGCTGGGGTTGGTCCAAAATGGCCTCACTCACATCGCTGGCAGTTGGTGCTGGCTGCTGGCCAGGCGTTCATCTGGGGCTATCAGCCAAGGGTCATGGTTCTTCGCCATGTGAGCTGCTCTATGTGATGAATTAGTCTTCTTCATAGCAATCAAACAGCATCAATTATGCCACATTTTATTGGTCAAATCAAATAAAAGGGCCAATTCAGATTTAAATGGGGGAGAAGGAGTATTACCTATTTAGAAAGAAATGGGAAGTTTACATCACAAGATAGAATTTGGGATAGGAGATACTGTTTTGGCTAGAGGTGATCTGATTAATTGGTTGAAAGATTACACATTAATTTATTTGCTTATGATCCGCCTATTTGCATTACTGCTTCTAATAGGGGTATTTCTAAAATTTCTAACATCCCAGAAATTTCCATTCTCTGTTTATGTACAAAAAAATTCAAGCATCCCATCAAGTACTTTGAGTATAGCATTAAACTTCAAGTCAGAGGAAAGCAGTTTGAGTTCTGGATCTATCCTGCAATCCATGTAACCTCTACCTCTATTGGGTTTATTACTTACTCTCCTGATGCAAGTGATCTAATTTATAAAATAAACATATTATCAAATAGCATGATTGTCTTGAAAATAAAATAAATTGATTACCACAAAAATGTTTTGAACTCTTTGATGCACTGTACAATAACAGGTCCTCTATGTTCTAGCCCTTATATATGCTTGTTGCTGTGAAATATACAATGCATATGTTAGCTCTTTTAATCCTCACAACTTGAAGCTTCAGAATTAGTCATTCCACTGTAATAAGTTAAGTAACTGATCTGAGGTAAAAAAAAAAAAAAAAAAAAAAGCTAGCACATGGCAATCTGTAGCATTCAAACTCAGAACGAATTCCAAAGCTCATGATCCTAAGGAACCATGACCCCACCGCCCCTTTTCTTCCAGCAACTCATAATCATAGAAAATAAAAACATTTTCAAATAATATTTCTGATAAGAACAAATAATCTATAATATATAAAGAGCTCTTACAACTCAATAATAAAAAGACAAATAACCTAATTAAAAATAGGTAAAAGATATGCCTAGATATTTCTCCAATGAAGATGTACAAATAAAAAATAAACATTTTAAGAGATCCTCAACATCATTAGCCATTAAGGAAATACAAAGGAAAATCACAATTAGTTACTACTTCACTCCCACTAAAATGGTGAAAATAAAAGTTACACAAAAACAAGTATTAACAAGAATGTGTAGAAATTGAAGCCTGCTTACATTTCTGGTAGGAATACAAAATGAAGCAGCTGCTTTGGAATACAGAATCTCAGAGGGGAGCAGGAAGAGGGATGGAAGAGAGAAATTAACCAAAGAATTTGTATGCATATATGCATAACCCATGGACACAGATAATAGTGTAGTGAAGACCGGGGCTAGGGGAGGGTGAGGGTGGTGCAGGCTACAGGGGTCAATGAGGGGAAACAAGGGGACATGTGTAATACTTTCAATAATAAAGTTTTTTTTTAAGAAGGAAAAACAGAGTAGCAAGCTTCCCAGGAAGTTAAACAGAGTTACTATATAACCCAGCAGTTCCCTTCCTGGGTATATGTGCAAAAATTTAACCATGTTTGACTACAGAAAACTTGTACAAAAATGTTCAGAGAAGCATTATTCTTAGTAGCCAAAATGTGGAAACAACTCAAATGTCCATCAACTGATAAAAGGACAAATAAAAGGTGATACATCTACATAATAAAACATTATTCAACCATCAGAAAAATGAAGTGTTGACACATGCTACAACGTGGATGAACCTTACGTTATTCTAAATGAAAGCAGCCAGTCACAGCAAACCACACATTTTATGATTCTACTAGAGGCCCGGTACACAAAATTTGTCCACAGGGGGGTGGGGGTGGGGTGGGGAAAGTCCTCTCAGTCCAGCTTGCACCCTTTCCAATCCAGGACCCTTCAGGGGATGACCAACTGGCGGTTTAGGCCCAATCCCTGGGATTGGGTCTAAACCAGCAGTTAAACATCCCTCTCACAATCCTGGACCACTAGCTCCTACCCACTCACCTGCCTGCCAGCCTGATCACCCCTAACCACCTCTTCCTGCCGGCCTGATCGCCCCTCACTGACCCCCCTGCCAGCCTGGTTGCCCCTAACTGTAGACACAGGGTTTCTTTTTAGGATGATGAAATGTTCTAATACTGATAGTGATGATCATTCAACAACTCTGTGAACATACTAAAAGCCATTGAATTTCACACTTCAGATGTGTGATTTATATGGTATATGGATTATATATCAACTAGAGGTCCGGTGCATGAAATTCGTGCACTCGGGGGGGGGGGCCCTCAGTCTGGCCTGTGCCCTCTTGCAGTCTGGGAGACCTCGGGGGATGTCTGACTGATGTGGAGGCAGAAGAGGCTGCCACCACCACTGCTGTACTTGCCAGCCATGAGCCCAGCTTCTGGCTGAGTGGCGCTCCCCCTGTGGGAGCACACTGACCACCAGGTAGGAGCTCCTATGTTGAGAATCTGCTCCCTGGTGGTCAGTGTGAATCATAGCGACCTGTCATTTTGCCATTGGGCTGAATGTGAGAGGGAGCAAGCCAGGCTGAGGGACCCCATCGGTGCATGTTCAAGGCCAGGGAGGGACGCAGGAGGTTGGCCAGCCGAAGCGGGGCCGTGGGAGGGCTCCAGGGTGTCTCCAGCCCGTCTCGCTCAGTCCTGATCAGCTGGATCCCAGCAGCAAGCTAACCTACTGGTCGGAGCATCTGTCCCCTGGTGGTCAGTGCACATCATAGCTACTGGCTGACCAGTCGACTGTCGGCTTTCTGGTGGTCAGTGCACATCATGCCAGTGGTTGAGCGGTCTTAGCATATCATTAGCATATTACACTTTGATTGGTTGAACGGATGACCAGACACTTAACATATTAGGCTTTTATTACATAGGATAAACCTGTTAAAAAATAATACTAGTAGACATGTATATCATTACTATGTGTCAGGTACTCACTCTTCTAAGCTCTTTATAGATAGTAACTTACTTTATCTGCACTACAACCTTGTTAGGTAGCAATATTATTATTTTCTCTTTAAAGATAAAGGGTGCCCAACAGGAGGATTTGGGCTGAGATTCCTGTATTGGTAGACTGCTGTAGAATGTCCAAGCTTAATTACTATGCTATATGACTTCTTATCTACATATATAAAAGCCTAAGTGACCAAATGACTGGTAGCTATGATGCGCACTGACCACCAGGGGGCAGACGCTCAATGCAGGAGCTGCCCCCTGGTGGTCAGTGTGCTCCCACAGCCAACCTCCTGTGGCCTCTCCCCCCGGCTCGCTGGCTCTGATAGGCCCTGATTGGGGCCGGTCGGCCAACCTCCCATGGCCCCTCCCCCTGCCAGCCAACCTCCCACAGCCCCTCCCCCTGGCCAACCTCCCGTGGCCCAGATCGGCCCGATTGCCGGCCAGGCCGAGGGACCCCACCCATGCATGAATTTGTGCACTGGGCCTCTAGTCAATTATAAAACATATGTAATGCCTCTGTTTTTTCCCTTCTTCAATTCTGCTTTTCTTGTATGCTTCCTCCTGCCAAATGGTTTGTGCTGGGAATCTTTATTTATTTGAGTGTCAAAGTCCTTCTAAAAATGTGTCATAAAAACCTATGTGTGTTGCCCCTATCCTAGGAAGAAAAGTCTGGGTAGCTGAAAATGAATGTTTCCTTTGGGGCAGTATGGACTATTCTTTTAAAATGTCTCTCCAGCGCCCTAACAGGTTTGGCTAGGTGGATAGAATGTTGACTGTGGACTGAAGGGTCCTGGGTTTGATTTCAGTCAAGGGCACATGCCTGAGTTGCAGGCTCGATCCCCAGTACGGGGTGTGCAGGAGGCAGCCAATGATTTTCTCTCACCACTGATGTTTCTCTCTCTCTCCCTCTCCCTTCCCCTCTGAAATCAATAAAAACATATTTGAAACAAATAAAATGTCTCTCCAGGGATACAGACAACATTGTAGGACAGTGGGAGGTAATATAGTTATGTGGTCTAACAGGAAATGTGTTCATGTCATATGACCCAGAATTTGAAACATGGCTTCATCTTGCTGGTTGCATGACCCCCAACTCCCTAAGGCTCAGGGAGTTACTTCATCTCCCTGAGCCTTAGTTTTCTCATATTTAAAATGGAGATGAAGACAATACCTACTGGCATTTCTGTGATGGCATTGTTGTGGAAATTAATAGGTGAAAAGTGCTTAGGGTCCTGCCATTACCCTTATTCACACTTGCCCCCACCAGCATCCCAGGTCCCCAATGCTGTTAGCGGAGCAGACTGGCAAACAACAGTCCTCCCCAAGCCCAGAAAGCCCTCTTTTCTTCAAGCCCAGAAAGTTCGCTTCTCTCCAAATGGCCAACTTAAACCAGATTGAAAACCTGGGGCAAAAATATGCGTTGAGTGCGGAGGGAGTGCATGACGGGAGTTGGCTGGATCTCCCAGCTTCTCTAGAGAAATTAAAGCGGCTAAGATCTTTAAATCCCCAGCCAGAACCCCTGATTTAATTTGCTTTTATAGTTTCAGGGATTGCCTTGTTGTGGTTTCCCTATATCACATACAGAGCTGGCCTCTCCCCGCTGTGGAGGGGGACGCCAGTCACTGTAAATAGGTCTGCACAGCATTCTGTCTCAGACTCTCCCACTGCTGCCATTTCTGCATGCGGACCCAGACATGAGGACCAGAGGCAAGACATGGATGAATAGGGGAGGCTTTCTGTGGTTCCAGGAGGATCCCACACATTGGTTTACATCCTGACACCATGGTTCGACTCTATACAACCTCAGGCAAGTCCCCTGCCTAAGCCTCCATTTATCCACATATAACATGGAAGTAACAATTCACACTTCTCAGGATTGATGTGAGAGCTGAGGAATGGCACTGAATGAGCCCTTGATTGGTATTTTTAGAGGTTCACAAGACACAGAAGCAGATAAATAGCATGGCCAGCTCTGCTGACCTCAGCTTTACTACTCCGGGCAAAAAAGAATTGAGTGAGCAGAAGAAAGCTATTTCTTCTTTCTTGGTGTGGGAAGACATCCATAATATTCTGGAGATGTCCTATTTACTCTACATCTAGCTCTATAATCCTGGACTATCAGAGATGGAAGGAAGAATAGAGATGACTTAGCACTACCCACCCATTCTAACAGCTAGAGAGACGGAGGCTCAGAGAGGAAATGTGACCTGCTGAAGGACACACAGCAAGTGACTTACAGAACTTGGACTTGGGATTTGTATTTTTACTCCATCAAATTGTTTCTGGGAAATCATCTGGGACAAATGCATGGCTGCAGTGGCTGTTAAGGACAAGAAGTGTCTGGAAAAAAAGGACTTCTTTATTTGGCCAGAGGACATCTGACGGTAGAGCAGAGGCAGCCAGCCAAGGGCCTCTTGGACCTCACTTAGGGTTTTGAGATTTTGCCTGAAGGCAATGGGAACCCATTCTTACTGGAATAGAAATGACTTGAAGGCAGACTTCTAGGTCATATCAATTTTGTGAACCCTTCCTGGCATGTAATATCTGGCACATAGTATAGCTTGAGAAGTGGTTGCTTGATGATCCTAGATTTCCAAATCTGGGAGCCAGCCTTGCTAGAGAAACTTCCTAATGCCTTTGGAGTTTTCTTAAGTAGAAAAGATCTTAAAACCTATTGGTAATCATTCACTTTTCTAAGAATTCTTGAACATGGGAAAGAAAATGCAGAACAATCCTTCAGATGGCTTTCTTCGGAAATGGCTTGCCCCTGTTCACACGCGGAGCAGGTAATGAGTAACCTTTCCGGAAAGCCAGTGTGTAGGGCATGACCCTGCATAATGCTGGTTCCAGTGAGTGAAGTCAGTAGATGCTACATAAACAAAAATGAATAGCCACAGAGGTTCTCATCTGGCTCTGCTGCAGCCTCAACTTCTACTCTGAATATACCTGTGTTCCACTGCTTTTGTCCATTGATTCAAGAATATCTGTGACATATGGTCATCCTCACAGACTTTCTAACTTTACAAATGGATCCTTTGAAAAAAGAGGATTAGGTTTACAAAGACTAGGATTTGAAATAAATTAGTAGCCCATGGAAGTTTGAGACTATAATGGGAATACCAAAAAGTAGATAGGTCATTTCTCCAAATGGATAATCTGTTATTGAAAAACTTAACTGAGTTGAACTAAGACAGCCCTAGCAAGAAGCAGGAAAAGACCCTGAGCTGCTCCCAGGAACGATGGTTTCATTAACGGAAGGGGGCTGTGCTCAACATTCGCCAGCTATTTCCATGTACCTAGAACTAAGCTAGGTGTTATCTCTTGCAATCCTATTTGGTCATCATAACATTAGAAAGAATGAGGTTTATTATCACCGTAATGTTGGTCCAGGAACTTAAGCTTCACAGAGACAAGGTTTCATGGAGACAAAAACTATGTCTATTTTCCTCACCACTATGTGCCTGGTACTTGGACGCGAGTTAAACGTCCTTCCTATATTCATAAAATTGTAAAGTTATATTATCAGAAATTGAATGGTGGTCTATGGAGGTGTATATGATACTGTAGAAAGGCCTAGCTTCAATGACATCATTCTCTCATTAGTGAACTTTCAGTAACTTTCCATTCTACAAGCCTGATTCTGTCTGGCCCTGCTTGATGGATGTCTTCATCTTCATCTTCATCTTCATCCCTGTCCCCTCTCCTCATTCCCAGTTTCCAGCTTCATTGGTTATATTTCTGTCCCTCCAACTTGCTGGGTTCACTCTCGTTTTGCTGTTGTCCCCATGCCCGAAACAATCTTCGACTATCCTAGTGCAGCTGGCTTTTCTCATTTTTGTGGTTCCTGCTCAAATGACATTTCTTGAAAGAGGCCTACTCTGACAACCCAGTTTGTACTTCTTGCCCAGACCCTGGCTGCAACATCACTTTTAATTTTGCACTGAATTTGTTCCCATATGAAAGGAGCTCTATTACTTATATATCTATCTACTGTTTGCCAGGCCCTTTTAGAATGCTAGTTCTATGAGAACAGAAAAGTTGCCTCTTTTATATATATATATACTAGAGGCCCAGTGAACAAAATTTGTGCACTGGTATGGTCCCTAGGCCAGGCCTGCGATCAGGGACATCTTCTCCAGCTGCCCACAGCTGCCCCCCTCAACCCCACCACCACCCATCCCCAGTTCCCCATTTGCCATCGGGTGATCAGTGCCTGACAGTCAGGGGAAGTGACGGAGAGGTTGGCTGTTCCCACCCTCTCGCTGGACACGCCCCCTCCGCGGGTGGCCATCAGGCAATTGAAGCCTGCCATCCAGGGAAAGGGACCAAGAGGTGATCAGTGCACCTCATAGTGACTGATCCAGTGGTCGTTCTGGTCGTTGTGCTGTTAGGGTCAATTTGCATGTTACCCTTTTATTATAGAGGACTAGAGGCCAGTGCATGAAATTCATGCATTCAGTGCGGGAGGGGAGGGGTCCCTCAGCCTGGCCTGCACCCTCTCGCAGTCCAGGAGCCTTCCCCATGGGAATTGATTTCAGAGAGAAAGGGAGAGGGAGAGAGAGATAGAAATATCATTGATCGGCTGCCTTCTGCATGCCCCTTACTGGGGTTTGAGCCCGCAACCCAGGCATGTGCCCGGACTGGTAATCAAACCATGACCTCCTGATTCATAGGTCCACGCTTAACCACTGAGCCACGCCCAGCTGGGCAAGTTGCCTCTTTTTCATTCACTGTTATAGTTATAGCACCTACAATACTTACAGGCATACAGATGTTCAATAAATAAAGTCCTAAGACATGAGGTTCCAACTTTTTACAGCTTTCTGCATTAGGTCCTACTATGGTCATCTATGTGCTCCTCCTCTCAATCTCAGCCTTTTCTGTAATGGGCAGCAACTTTCTCAGTAAAAATCTCCCCTCTATTTCCCTTTTACCTCTGACTAGGGTACTGGAATTACCATGATTCCCTTATCCCATGCCTGAGCAATGCTTAACTTCTTATAGTTTCTCAAATGCACCATCCATTTCTGGGTATGAATGCAGACATTATATGTGGTATAATGTGGTTCTATTATACCACAATGGAACCATGCCTTCCTGTCATGTTTCCGTTGGAAGCTGTTAACCAAGAGTAGAACAAATGTAGATGTTACCTCTATCTGAATCTCACCTGAAGTATGGAAGTATCAGATGGCTGCCTATTGGCCAGATATGAATGAAGGAGTGGGTGGATGACTATAAAAGAATGAATTGATTCTCAAGGAGACACATTGGTGAATGTATGACCCAGGATACATTGTATAGTTACATATCTAGAATGGCCAACTGTCCTGGTTTGCCTGGGACAGGGCTTCTGGAATGAGGGACCTTTAGTGCTTCCTGGAAATGCATGATGCAAACAGTAAGGAGTTGGTCCCCTATACAAAGCCAAGTTTTTGAGACTGACAGTGGCAATATGGAAGCATCCATGCAGTGAGCTTTTTAGGTTGAGTCAGGTCTCAGGTAAAGGCGAACAGGCAGGAGCACAGAAGTGCATAATACACACAGGACCAAAATGAAGTCTAGATGTAGGAACTGACACCCAAGGTCACAGTGACATTTCCTCCCATGACTTCTGATACAGAATTGTTGAACTTTTGGGGTGATGTGCTGAAATACAGAAGAGCAAAGTGAAGACAGGAACACCTGGGTCTCCTTCTGACTGCCTCTCTTCATCTCTCTGACATTGGGCATGACACACAACCTTTCATCTTCTTATCTGTGAAGTACACACTTTCCTTTGACCAATGCAGGGTCATTACATGACCTGGTTCTGCGCTGATACATGGTAATTGCTCAATAAAGCACTATTCTCTTCGCCAGGCCATGAACCAGAACATCTCCAGACTCTGGAGTGGGGCTGTCCCAACATGTAGGGGTAAGTAGCTATTACATTTTTTCCAACCATGAATTAGTAAGGCTTCTGGTCTGATGAGCCACTAATTTTATATTTAATAAATATTTATATGTAATGTGTGTGTCCTAACTCTAGTTTTGTGACTTTTAATAGCTCCCTTGTCACAGCAGTGTGTGTCTGATGTGGTGAGGTTACAAAGAGAGCCCCCATTTCTCAAAAATCAAACACAAATATCCCCCACCAATTTCCACATAAAACATGTTCTATCCTTTTGACTGTGCAATTCTTCTTCTAGAAAAATTTCCAAGGGAAATAACCAGAGAATGCACGTACAATGATGTTCATCTCGGCATTGTTTATTACAGTGATAAAAATTAGAAACATCTGAAATGCATAACAATAGAGATTTGGCTAAGCTAATTACATTTCAGACATTCAATTGAATACCATGCAGACATCCAAAAAAAAGCTTGTTCCCTCAAAGTATTTAATGACTTGGAAACAAGTTCAAGGCATATTGTTAAATGTAGAAAGCAGATAACAAAACAATATGTTTTGCATGTTTCCAACTTTGTAAAATAAAAATTATAAAGAAAATAATAATACCAGAAGTAGTATCATTAATGGTTGAGAACATTAGCTGTGGAATCAGAACTCCTGGGTTCAAACCCCAGTCCTAACACTTTGTTACTTTTGGAAATTACTTCTCTGCCTCAGTGTCCTCATGGGTAAATTGGGGACAACATCCGTAATCACCTTATAGGGTTTTTGTGAATATTAAATGAATTTATAGATGGAGCTTTAGAACAGTACTTGACACAGAGTAAATGTTATAGAAGTGTTGGCTATTTATTTTTTTTAGGTGATGCCATCCGTAAATTATTTTTTTCAAAGTTCAAATAAACAAACAACATGATGACTCACATCAATGCAAAAATAATTGCTTGAACTGGGATTTGAATTTAAGTCTGTCTGGCTCCAGAATTTGAGCACCTAACCATGATGTAATTCAGGAAAAGAAATGTTAGCCATGGATAGTAGTCTCATATTTGCAGGATAATAGATAGCTTTTACTTTCTTCTAAGTGACTTCCTGAATTTTCCAAAACTTTAACAATGAATTCATGTTACTTTCATAACTAGAAAATATTACTTATTCTGTTACTTAAAATGAAGCAAAACTTCTTATGTTTGATGGCTGTTTATAAGAGCCTATCAGCCAATAACTTTCCCTCTGCGCAATGACTACACCAGCACGAGTTTCATGGGAGATGCTTCAAATAGCATAGGCTGTCACAGAAGACTGATCACAGGCACCCTAAAGCCTTCCAGAATCAGCATGGGTCCCAGAACCAGAGAGAATGCAGTTCAAATCTCAAAGCTCTCAGCTATAGGCCCTAGGATAAATTTCTTAACTGCTCAGAGTTCAGGTTCCTCGCTCTGGACAGTACAATGAGAGACCCTCATGGTGCCCCAGGTTTAGAGCTCTATGTGAAGAGGTCACCACTGTTCCAGGTACACAGGAAGTGCCTAACTATTGGTAGTCACAGCCTACTGAATTTTCAACTGTCTCTTGGAGCTCTGAATAGCCTACACTGACACGAGTGTGTCCTAATTTCTAAACACTAACCTTAGTGGCAATAAATGCAAAGCCATCAACTTCTAGTTGGGTGACTACCAGTAATGTCAGAAAACTCCCTGTAACCTATTTCCTGGTTGGAGGAAATGGTGCCGTTGTTGTTGAGTGTGTACCCTCCTGTTAAGGAACAAATAAAACAACCAATGCAACAGCTTTTTATAAGGTGTTAAAAATACATTGAGGATGAAATCCTGCCTGTTGCTGAATTGGAGACAGGCTTGAATGCATTGCTGACATCCAGATTGGATTCTCTGCAATGTTGCCAGTCTTTTTATTATCATTATTATTATTATTCCTAGGGCTTGCTCTGAGTCCAGAGCAATAGAAATTATCTCTGGCAATTCTGCAGTTCACCAGTCCCTAAATCTCCACAAGCATTTTGAATTTCAGCTGGAATTGATTGGAAAATTGGCCTTATAATTCACCAGGGTTCAGGTTTGAGATCAGTTAACACCAGACTTCTGGAAACATTGGCTGCCCCCGTAGACCAATGAGTGGTGAGGTTTTTCTCCTTGAAAACAGAGTGGAAAGTCATTCCTTGCTTTCTCACTCCTACTTATTACAGACTTTGCATCCTGAGAGCTACTCTGAGAGGGGGAGGCTGTCTCATGCAGGCTACACAGAATAATAAACTTGTTCCTAGAGAAGGGGATGTTGAGACCCACGTTCTCAATCTACAGGTGGTAGAGTTGAGCCCTGCTGAGGAGGCGGGGCTTGCTGCAGTTACATCAGGAGCTAAGGAACACCACAATTCCTGTCTCCTGAATCATAGGCGACAGCTGATTCCCCTCCCCCTGGCTTTGCCATATCTCATTTATAAAAGTCTTTTATATTATTCTACATGGTGGGTCATGGATGGATGGATGAACCATGCCATCTCCCAAATGTGGCCCAGATCCCAGCAAGCATATAACCCATGCAACTGATCAATTGGAGAACAGGCACATTCACCACTTTTCCAATGGTGGCTTCCTCCCGAACTCTCTGGGGCCTCCCCTGAGCTGTTTTGCCATGCAGAGAAAATACATAAGCCTTTAGACACTGCAAGTCTGCTTTGGAATGTGTGTCCCTTGTTCCAGAGGAACTGCCTTCTGAACGGGGACCTATTAAATATCAGGACACTCCTTTCCTGGAAGTGGGAAGAACGAATGAGAAGAGGCACGCTGGCGGTGTTTTCAGTAATGCAGGCTCTGACCCGGAGTCAGCCTTTCAAACCCGGCACCCACGTTCTATATGATGATTGATAATCTGGAATTGTGGACTGAAGCTGTGATGACTAGGCAGCAGGAGCTTAATCCAAATTGGCCTTCTGACACACATGGAGAGACCATTTAATTGCATGATCAATACGATTTCAAAGAAAGCTTAGGAGGTCACCAACATCACCATGGGCTGTAGTAAAATATGACAGAAGGAAAACCTGAAAGCTCTGTGTCAAGAGTCTGAGCAGTAGCCACTAAGTTCTATCTGTGTTAAATTTAAGGACATTTGACATCTGTGCCAGAAAAGTGCACAGGCAGTTACGCAAACCTTCCAGCTGCTTCCCGGAACCCCAAAGTTCACTGAAGATCATTTGTAAAGAATACATAGAAGACAGCCTGTGAAGGGACTCAACAATGCTACTCATAAAAGCTTGCAAACAAAACAGATTCCCATGTTGGCAAGCCAAGTCCCAAATGTTCCTTACAGCTGGGTAAACTTGACCTTCCAAGTGTTTGCTCTTCTTTGTCACCCTTTTTAAAAATAAGAGATTCAACCCCAGCTTACAGGGAGAGCATTTTAGCATGCCAGTTTGGTTAAGGAATCAGTCTGTGGAGTTAGCCTCAGTTGGAATCCCATCCCTGCTACTGACTAAATGCATGACCTTGGGCAAGCTGATTACCTTCTCTAAGCCTTTGCTTCCTCATCTGTAAAATGGGGAAAATAACAGTGCCTACCTGTTAGGGTGTGGTGAGAATAAAATGTGTTAATCTAGCAGCTAAAGTACTCAGCACAGTACCTGGCACACACAGCAAGGACTTAATACATATAAGGTTATTATTGAAATAGTTTCTTGCATCTTGCTAATGAAATGTTCTGAAAATACAACAAAACATTGGATATCACTGGGCTTAGAGCAGGGAAGACAGTGTCCAGGAGATAAGAAGGAGAAAAGCAAAGACTGCTTAGCACAGTCATTAAAATTGCTACCTCTTACCGAGAGCTTATTAACTGCCTGGCAACTGTATCAAGCATTTCTTGAATATTTCTCATTTAATTACCATGAAATATTATAAGGTAAGTACGACTCCCCATTTTTCATGCAAGCTATCAAAGCACAGAAAAGTTTAGGAATTTTCCCAGAGTAAGACATCCAAAAAAATAGTCTCAACTTTGGGACCTTCTGATTCTACAGCTTTTGCTCCTCTGAAGTCTACTGTGATCATCTGCAAGTCCCCAGCATTGGCAGGGCAGACAATGAACCACCGAAGGTGGCAGGAGATGTCTGTCACACCACACCAGCACAGTCCTGTAATGTGGGCTGGGACTCCGCTACACACATCATGTGTGCTATCATAGGAATGGAAGGGATGGAGGTTTCTACATGTCCATTCACTCAGAAAAGTAGAACAGAGCAAACACATGCACAAAGCTAAGACAGATGGTCCCCTGTCCCTGGAGGTTCTCTTCACCCTCATGAAACCAACTGACAGGGCTAAGGCTCAAAATATATTCAGTGCAAGTGAGCACAGCAAGCATCTATAAAAGGTGGCACATCGTAGCTATTGTCCAGAGGGGATCAGCACAGAAAAATGAATCATATTGAGATAACACACAAAGAAAACTCATGGAAAAATAAACAAGCAATTATAAAACTGTCTCCTAAGGCCTACTGATGGAAAACCTGGGCTTTGGAAACAGAAAGACCTGAATTTGAATCCTGATGCTAAGTGTATTCAGTACATGGACTCAAACACATCACTTTACTTTTGCATCTGTAAAATGGGGCTATTATGTGACCCTTACTACCCAGGACCACCAGGAGAATGGAATGGAATAAAGCACATAAACAACTGTGCATGGGCATACATAATGCAATAGCATGAGTTGTTATGATGGAATTAGACCACCTGCCTGGACCTGCCTGGGTCTAGTCCTAGTTCTACCACCTACTGGCTTTGTGTCCCCGAGCCCAGTACTGAACCGCCCTGTGCCTCAGTAGTACCATTATGTAAATTGTGATCATAATAGTACCTGCCTTATAGGATGGTAACAAAGATGAAGTGAGTTAATATTTATAAAGCTCTTAGAAAATTGGCACATAGGAAAGATTCAATGCTAGCTACTACTATTATTATTGTGATTATATTTGATAGAGGTAAGCACAGGATGTTCTAAAAAGAAAAAACCACCACCACCACCTCAAACAGGAACTTAACTGGAGCTGTAGTGGGTGGGCAGGAAAACAGTCTAGAACACAGACAGGAAGGGTGCATACTCCAATAAGCGGTAGGTGGGGGGTGGGGGGAGGATGTAAGGACAAGGGCAGGATTTAGCAACAGCTTCTCTGGATTTCCTCTACTTTCAGTTTCAGTGGAGACCATATTTCTCACATTGCCTGCTTTTGCCCATTACAATTCATGGGTCCTGAAACTGGTTTGAAGGCAAATTCCAAGTTAGCATGGGAGTGGGAGGGGGTAAGAGGAGAATGCAAGTACCCCCTTTTTGAAAAATGGCTGTAACCATTTAGCCGATTATTTAACATTGTGGAATGCAGTAAGGTCGGAGACGAGCTCACCTTTCAGGGTGGCTACAGCTCCAAGGAGCAATCTCCGAGATTGCTGGAAGTCGTTCACACCAGTGAGTGCCTGTGCATCGGGGCCTGGTTAAAGATTCAGAGGCTAAGCTGGTTAATAGAATTAATTTGATATATCCGGTATAATTCAATGGAACATGTGAGTGCCTTTCAGAGCCCAAAACTGTTGGGAGAGAAACAAATTCTTGTGCCAGCTATTAAAGAAGGATTAGTTGGACTCCAGAATGAGTAAGCCCACGACTTTAATTCTTCTCTAGCTGTATGAAAAATGGATGTCTTGATAAATGGCTACCCTATAAACAACTAAAGAGAAGCTTGGACTGTTGACTTTCTTTTTTGGCCATTCCAGGTTTATTCCACAGTCATATCTGATCCCTTTGTCTCCTTTCTGAAGCCAGGAGGGAATACATGGAAAACTGGGGTGCCATATACTCACCAGGGGCATTATCCAGTGTGAGATGAGTGGGGAGAAGGAGACTATCTCCATCTTTCCCTGGATGGGCTAAGTGGGACACTGGAGGGAACAGTGGCTAGCTGACTGGGATTAAAATATGCGCTGGCCTGGTACCGAGGCTGCTGGTGGGAGTTAAGAAAGTGAGCCAGCTGAAAGAATCTAATATTTACTGCAGTTCACCAAGACGTCAACATTCCCATATTTTATAGTTGAAACACGACTTCATAGGACCAAATGTCTAGGTTTTTGAAGGTGATTCAAAACAGGAGTAGATCATATTTTTCTAGGAGAAATAAAAGTTTCCTCCTACATTCCTGTTCATTTTGTGATGCCAAATTTGGGAGAACTCCTAGCCCAGCATTGGGAAAAAAAAAATTGTGGAGATGGTTTAAGATGACGAGAGAGGTTCTTTGTTATGCCACGCTCAGTACATAGGATTTTTTAAGGCATCAAACTGGAACAGTGGTGTTTCCAATACAAGAAAAAGAGCTGGGAATAAAGTGCTCATTACTCTTTTAGGATATGCATGTCTGTGGCCAGCATTAAAATAATCTCTATGTCACTGAGAAAGACATTGGAGGGAATTTTTTTTTAATTTTATTTTTTACAAAAGGAAGTAAGTTCCTCTCTACCTGGTAGAGAGGAACCACATAAAACAAAACACAAGGGAACACGCTTGAAGTCTATTTTGGTGTAGAGATTGCATCTTATATTAATTCAAGTTCTTAATTATATTACCTTCCTTAAATAAATTTCCCCTCCTCTTGGAAGACAGCCACTGTTTTCCTGTTTCTCTCTCTTACTCCTCATGGAAAACCCTGAGCAGATAAACCAGTTCTGATTGATCTCAGGCAAGTCCCTTTGTCTCAATATGCCTCAGTGTTCCTGAACTGCAAGATAAAGCTTACCTTACAACGTGCTTGTAAAGGATTCAGTGAGAATGTTTTGACAGCAATCAGCCTTGAAATGGGCATCTAACAGTTTCAATGATTGTCCATCCCTTCCCCTTTGCTCTTCAACAAAGATTCTGTCTCACATATAGTATAAGAGCAGCAAGAGTGAGCTGTGCATTGAGCAAAGGTCCCTGACACTGACTTGGTTGACAGGTGTTTCTACATCTGTTGCAGCTGCTCTGGTTTGCAACCTAAGTGGATGCTGCAGAAGCCCAGAGTCAGTGTGGCAGCGGAGCAGGTCCAGCCTGCCTTGGCCACACGGGCCCTTCCTATGCCATGACAGGGAAAAGTCCATGCTGAATCCAAGTAGGTCAAAAAAGAAAGAAGGATAGAAAGAGACAGAAAAAGAGAAAATAGGGGGATGCAGGGGTAAAAACAGAGAGGGAACATGAATGTGTTTTTGAAATACCCTTCTAAATCTTTGGGAAGAAAAACACAGCAGTGTTGAGCTAATGACACCAAAATAGATCTGCGCAGACATTGCCAAGGATCTGGAAAAGAAAAGAAAATCTTTCCTGACACTTCTCTTTAAGCAACAGTGGAACTCGGGACTCCCGGAAAAGAAGCAGGACGGGGCCAGGCGAGGTCCTGCCCACACTGCAGAGGGTTCTCCAGGGACCACTGCCAAAGGGCAGACCTGGCTGGTGACAAGCAAGCCTCTGAATGCTGTGGTTTGGATTTTGCTTGTGGCTTAATGTCCATATGTGAGGTCTTCTCATACCTAAGAAACCAGGCCTTGCCTAATCGAAATCAGACAGAAAGGCCACACACATTTGCAAGAACGCATGCCATCTTCCCCTTCTTTATTCTTCTCATGGAACTCTCTTGGGAGGAAAAAAAGGGTGAGGTGGGAATGGGAGTTTGAGGTGCTCACTCTTTCTTCTTTACTTATATCTGAGTACTCTGGGCATGGAAACGGATATGAACAAGAAAAATGTTGTCAAATGAATTTGGGAAGTAGGTTCGATAAAGTTAAAGAGGTCATTTTTCCTGCAAGTTTCATCAACATATTAAGTATACTAGAGGCCTGGTACACCAAATTCATGCACCAGAGGCGGGGAGGTCCCTCAGCCTGGCCTGCATCCTCTTGCAGTCCAGGAGCCCTTGGAGGATGTTCACCTGCTGGCTGTCAGACACCCCTTTCATAGTCAGGGACCCCTCGCTCCTTACCACCCGCCTACTTGCTGCTCCTTAACACTCAGCTAGTGGCTCCTTAGTGCTGCTGTGGAGGTGGGAGAAGCTCCTGCCACCACCACTGCGCTTGCCAGCTGTGAGCCCAGCTTCTGGCTGAGTGGCACTCCCCCTGTGGGAGCACACAAACCACCAGGGGGCAGTTCCTGAATTGAGCATCTGCCCCCTGGTGGTCAATGTGCATCATAGTGACCGGTTGTTCTGGCCGTTCCACCCTAACGGTCACTGAGGCTTTTATTATATAGACTAGAGGCCCGGTGCATGAAATTCGTGCACGGGGGGCGGGGTCCCTCAACCCAGCCTGCACCCTCTTCAATCTGGGACCCCTTGAGGGATGTCCGACTGCCCGTTAAAACAATCTCTCACAATCCAGGACTGCTGGCTCCAAAACACGCACCTGCCTGTCTGTCTGATTGCCCCTAACCGCTTCCGGCTGCCAGCCTGATCACCCCCTAACCACTCTCCTGCTAGCCTGATTGATGCCTAAGTATTCCCCTGCAGGCCTGATCGCCTCCAACTGCCCACCCCTGCTGGCCCAGTTCCCACAACTGCCCACCCCTGCCATCCCGGTTGCCCCCACCTGCCCTCCCCTGTAGGCCTGGTCCCCTCCAATGGCCCTCCCCTGCCGGCCTGGTCACCCTTAAGTGCCCTCCTCTGCAGGCCATCTTGTGGCCACATGGGGGTGGCTATCTTTGACCACATGGGGGTGGCCATCTTGTGTGTTTGGAGTGATGGTCAATTTGCATACTGGTCCTGACTAATTAGCATATCAGGGCTAATTAGCATATCCCTCTCTTATTATTTGTGTTGGAGTGATGGTCAATTTGCATACTGGTCATGACTAATTAATATATCTGGTCGTGACTGTGATGGCATCGTGACCAATTTGCATATTACCCTTTTATTAGTATAGATAACCTCTCAGTCATTGTGTTGTTCTATCAGCTTCATTTGACATAGTTGCCCACTCTCTCTTTAATGCACTTTCTCCAGTGAGCACCCAGAGTGCCACCCTCTCTCTGCTTCCTCCTATTTCACTGGCCTGTCTTTCTCAGCCTTCTTTACTGGCTTCTTCCTGTTCTGCTTCCTCTCACTGGATGGTTGCATGGACTTTATGGGCCTTCAATACCCTGCATATGCTGATAGCACTTACATTTTCTTTTCTCCTACTGTGACCTCACCAATTATCTGAAGTTCATACCTTTTTTAAAAACTGACACCTACCCTTTACTATCTAATTGATCTTTTTCATGCAATATGTCTAAAACTTAACTTCTGATTTCTACCACCTCCATCCATACCCCCTCCCATGGTTTCTATATAGTTTTCCAATTTCAACGAACAGCACCACAGTTTTCCTAGTTGCTCAGGTTCAAAGTGTGTGCGTCATTCTTGATTCTTCTCATTCCCTAACAATCTACATCCAATTCAACCCTATCTCTGAACTGCATTACCATCAACATATGTAATGCAGCTTTCACAAAGATTACTGTGATTGCCTGCTCACCAGTCTCTCTGGGACACATTCACTCTCCACAATCAGATATTAGCACTGCATGATTTTAAAAAATAGAAATCAGATGTTACTCTAGTCTTCAAGAACCTCTACTCACCTTACTAAAAATAAACTATGAACTTTTCCCCATATCCTAAATGCCCCATTTAATCTGACCCCAGCTTACCTCTGTGACCTCATCTATTACCACCATACAGACACACCAGTGATTGTGCTACTCTGAATAGGCCAGGTTAGCCTCAGGGCCTTTGCATTTACTGCACCATTGGCTGATACTGCTCTGCCTCAGATCTTCAACTGGCTTTTTGCCACCAGTTCAGCAAATCAATTAGTACATTTCCCTCTCTAAGCCCCCATTCCCCCCTCTATACGATGGCCTTGAAGAAAATTTGCTATATTATTATTGCATAAGGAAGTGCTACATGGACAAGGGTGGAGAGGACCAGGGTTTGTAGACCACAGAGTGTAAGAACATGGAACAACATTTGGTCCCATCTATAATAATAAAAGCATAATATGCTACTTAGATGGGACAGCCCAGCCGAATGACCTTTCGGATGAAGCCTAAGGCAGAGGTGGTTAGAGGTGATCAGGCAGCCAGCTGAGCAGTTAGGGGTAATCAGGCAGGCAGGCAGAGTGGTTAGGGGTGATTAGGCAGGCAGGCGAGCAGTTAGGAGCCAGAGGTCCCAGATTGCGAGAGGGATGTCCGACTGCCAGTTTAGGTCTAAGCCGACAGTCGGACATCCCAGAGGGGTCCCAGATTGTAAGAGGGTGCAGGCCAGGCTGAGGGACCTTCCTCCCCCGCCCACCCCCCCACCCCCCGGACAAATTTCTTGCACCTGGCCTCTAGTATAGTATGATTGATTCATATTATCAGTAACCAAATAAAACTTAAAGGTACATTGAAAATTAAGCATTATAATGCACCATGACCTTTGTCATTTCAGAATAGATATCTTAGTCATTTCAAAGTGAAGACATAATTTATTATAAATCTGGCTCCATTTCCATGTTTATTATGTTGATGTTCTTTTTCTTGGTTAGAGGTTGAACTGAAATTGAACAAATGAATTTGAACTATAACAATATTTCAGAGCTCTTTCCAGATAGTTCATTTGTTTAATAGATTTTCTCCTCATGACAACCCTTTGAGGGGAGTACCATTATGCCTATTTTACAGATGAATAAACTGAGGCTTGGTGAGTGAAGCTGTCTTGCTCACTCACACAGAGCTAACAGGTAATATGGCCAATTTTTCGAACCCATTCTTTTCTGCCGATTTACCTTGCTTGGTCATGAAACATTATCTTAAGCTTAGCTATGAATTTTTCAGTATATTGGCAAGGAGGGTTCCTTCAGTAGTGAGGACATTTGGGTTTGTGTGGTATGCTTGAAGACCCTGGGGCTTAATATAAAGAAGGAAAGTTTCAGTTAGCATTGTTTTTTTGTCTCTAACTCTCTGAGCATTTTTATAAAATAAGATTATGTGACATTATGTAAAGAGTAATAAGATTAAACTAGTTGTAATGAGAACATCTCTCAAAGAAGCTGTCCTCCATGTAGATGGTTTGACTGAAGAGACAGTGGTTTTCCCATCCCTAGAAGTGCATCATCAGAGACTGGACGACCTCTAGTAAGAGATATTGTAGACGAGAGGACCTTCCCGAATCACAAGAGCTGGACTAGGTATTATTTAGGGTTCTTTCACACTTGAGACATGGTTGGTTAATCAGGCAATTCCAAAGATGCCCACCTCCCAATCCCTGGAAACTGTGCGTATGTTTGCTTATATGGCAAAGAGGAACCAATGCTGTCTGCAGATGAAATGAAGGTTGCTAATCAGCTGGCCTTGAGATAAGAAAGTTATCCTGAATTATCCAAGTGGACAATATATAATTGCAAGCATCCTTATAACTAAAAGATAGAAGAAAAAAGAGAGAGAGAGAGAACCAGATGGCAGCATGTTTAGAACATTACTGTGTGTGAAGATGGAGGACTGGGGGTCATGAGCCAAGGGATGTGGGCAGCCTTTCGAAGCTGGAAAAGACAAGGAAATGGATTCTTCCTCAGAGCCTCCAGAAGGAATGCAGCCCTGTCAATGCCTCGACTTTAGCTCAATGAGATTCACTTCAAACTTCTGATCTTCAGAACTGTAGGATGATAAATGTGTGTTGTTTAAGTCACTAATTTTGTGGCCACTAAGTTTGTTACAACAGCAATGGGAAACTAATACAGAGACCTATTTCACACTCTGCAGGGTAATCTATGGAACCCAATCCGTCAGTCAGCTTTTGGCTGAGATAATGCTGCTGCATGACAACAACTCCCAAGTCTCTGTGGCCAAAAACAATGAGGAGATCTCCCAGGCTCACGGGGGAATGGATAGGTTGCTGCTGACTTCAGTTGCAGTATATACGTTAATCCTTATATTATCATATGGCTAGGCTTGACCTGACTTGACTTGGCTACACTGGGTTCTAAGGTTAAGGATGGGCTTAGGTCAACTCCAAAATTTTCATTGCAGAGTTTGGGCTAAAGAAGCAATGGCTCTCTGGGGCATGCTGTTCTCCTGGCCAAGGGGAAAGGATCCAAAAGACCGGCATATATTTGCCATGCCACAGAGTCTCGGGATGAAGCCAGGGTTTGCACACATTCATTGTCCCGAGTAAGTCATAAAATGTTGCCCAAGTATTGGGACCAGGAAGGACATTCTGCCAGTGAAGCATAGCAAAGGCAGGGAGGGAAGGAAGAATTGGAGACAAATAATACAACTGACTTCGGTCACTGAGGGGCATCTACGTCTGTGAAGCAGTGGGTTCTAAGGTCTTCAGCACAGGAAGGTCCCATCATGGCCTGGCCAAAGTGGCTGGGTTTCCTATGGAATGGTCCAATCTATAGAGATCTATTAGGCTGCCAACATGTTTAAACAGAATCAAATGTAAGAATCACACAAGGCAGTGTAATCCAATTTTTCTAGGGAAAAATTCAGCCTAGATAAAGGACTGTTATTAGTGGGAGAGCTGATAATTGAACAAAAGCCTCCACAAATCTCTGTCCAGGGTGCAACTCACAACTTTCTTAGTTCTGGAATCCTGCTCCTGGGTTTTCTATAACTTGGTTTCACTTCCAAGTACTTTGGGGGACGGGGAGGTCTGTATATTTAACAGCACTGCTGAATTGACAAGGGGGAGTTTGATTATTCTAACAGCAGACACACAAAGTCGTCTTTTTTCTGCTGTGAAGCTCCGGTTTGAACATGGCTTTATGTTGGCTTGGGCTAGGGAAACCCACTCTGCTCCTGACTGGGGTTCAGCGTGGGTGTCGTGGAGCAGTGATTCAGAGGGAAAGCACCTTCCAAAGCCACACGGGTTCCTCCAGTTTTTCCCCTGCAGCAGCAAGTTTTGGAATGGTGCAATACGCCCCATGTGAGAGTCCTGGAGACACACAAGTTCTCTTTTTGAGAGAAGAGACAGTGGTTTTGCATCAGTCATATGGGGAATCTTCAGGGGCTTTCTCAGATTTTTTTTTTCCCCAGGAAGCTTCATCTTCCAGAGGGAAAAAGGAAAGATAGGTCTGTTTCCTATGCCTGAGAAGTTGTTCCTGTCCCTTTGTTCTTCCTGACGAGGGGGAAATCCCAGGTCAGGTGTCACCTGCTCCGCGAAGCCTTCTTGGCTTTCCCTGGGACGAGTAGATGGCTCACTTGTCTCTGCTCACAGAGCACATGATGAGCCTCTTTCTGTCACTTACTGTATCATATTCTGCTCTTCTCTGTACACAGCTACCTCACTCCCTGGATTCTGTCCTCTTTTGTAACTGGGACTCTATTTTATCTACCATCGTGTCTTGGGCATTCAGAACAATGTCTGCCATATAGAAGGCATTCAGTAAATACTTGATTAATTTTGAAATGATTCTATTGCTTGTTTTATTTAGACTGACAGTTCATGATAATGTCATTTAGTGAAATACACACAATAGTCATTTATTAAATGTATGAATAGATGTAGGAATGAAAAAGTAAGCAGTACTAAGTGCCTTTTAAGGATAACTTCTATTCTACACATGTTATCTCTGCACAGAAAAGCAGGCACACATATTCATTCACACACATCCGTGTTTACACAAGAAACAAAATGATAAAGCAGAGCTTCCTGGACCTCATAAGCAACCTCTTTTCTTCCTAGTGTAGACAGAAACGAATGAAAGAACACTTCTTTGGAAGACATCTTTTCAGAGCTGTAGCTTCCAAATGATTTGTGTGCACCCAGCAGTCAACCAATGAGCTCTCTTCCCTTGATCTAAAAATAACTCGGGAGTACTACACTGCCAGAAATTATCTCAGCCCACCTCTGGGGGGTAAAGTCTCCCGTGGAGGCACTTTTGTTGCTCAGCTGCAGCATGGAGGTAGGCCCTCTGCAGCCATTTCCAGGTAGCTACAGGGGTTTGGGAGTGATTTCAGCAAACCTGACCTAGCTTTGGGCATGAGTTTGTTTCATCCCTCACTGTGCACATCTTGCCATTTCTGAAGCTGTGAGTCAGGCTGATGTCAGCCAAGCAAGTAGCTGAAACAGCCTGTCCAAGGAGACCAGAAATGTCCTTGGCGACGGTCTTAGATGCTACCTACTAGGGGCAGATGTCCTAGAAGTGATGTAATTGTATTCCTATCCAGGTCACACCGCAACAACAGGCTTTGGTCCGAAATGTCAGAGGGAGAGGAAGAGTGTCCTGAGAGTGCTTTCTGAGGTGATGATTGCATGTGTGTATCTATGCATTTGTATCTGTTCATTTACCAGAGACCCACGGGATAGGAACTGTAGTTCTGGCTCAGTCATGATTCATTATGCACCATGGGCAAGTCGCTTCTCTTTTTCTGGAGCTCTGTTCTTCTACCTGCATCATTGACCATGTTGGAAAGGTAATCTCTGAGTCTCCCTCTGGCCACTTGGTTCTCTTCATTACTGGGGACCAGTGGCAACATTTATTTTACTGTATTTGAGGAACTGATGTATCTTTCCGTGGACATTTTGCTAGCAGTCAATGGTCTTGTTTTGTCTTTTATTACTACTGCCTCCAACAGGTCTGAAATTCATCAAAGTTCAGCATTCTTGCCAACCAGGTGTGGGACTTAGAAAGGAAGCTGTGTTGCCTTCTGCTGGCTGACTGTGTCCAGGCTTAGGCAGCATGGAATTGAGAACCCGAATCCAGTGGGCGGAGTCGAGTTGTTGTTTTTTTAAATATTTTTATTGGTTTTAGAGAGGAAGGGAAAGGGAGAGAGATAGAAACCTCAACGATGAGAAAGAATCAGATTCCTGCATGCCCCAAACTGTGGATCAAGCCCACAACCTGGGCATATGCCCTGACCAGGAATCGAACTGTGATCTCCTGGTTCACAGGTTGATGCTCAACCACTGAGCCACACAAGCCTGGAGTGGAATTTTGAAGGAAGTTCTATAATTGAATTCCAGATCCTAGATTGTAATCAAGTTTTTGGACACTTTAGCCCTTGAATGTTTTGATAGTTTTTTTTTTTTAAAGTCACAACACCTTCCCCTAACCGGTTTGGCTCAGTGGATAGAGCATCAATCAGCCTGCGGACTCAAGGGTCCCAGGTTTAATTCCGGGCAAGGGCGTGTACCTTGATTGCAGGCACATCCCCAATAGGGAATGTGCAGGAGGTAGCTGATCGATGTTTCTAACTCTCTATCCCTCTCCCTTCCTCTCTGTAAAAAAATCAATAAAATATATTTTTTAAAAAGTCACAGCACCACTAAGCTCTTTAAAATAAGCTTTCCTTAGTTTTATCACTTAACCGATGACTTTAGAAAATGACTTTCAATCACTAAGCCTGTAAAGTGTAGCTTTTGGATTAGCCTCTAAGATCATCTTTAAATGATAACTAACATTCCTGCAAATGGTGCAGGTCACAAACATATTCATGATAACTTATTTTCCATCCAGAACTGTTACATCTTCTGATACTTTCCCCCAAGTACCACTGTTGGTCTGAATGTGAACATGAGCAGAAGAGAAAAGAACAAAGGCAGAGGGACTAACTTTGACTCAGTGTTCTCTGTGAATCATACCTAGTGCTTCAAATATTTTCTCCTCCAACCTCACACCAGCACTGTGATTGAGGAATTTTATTGATGTGGAAACCTAATACTCAAATCCCGCTTTTAGGGGGCTGTACCAAATAGGTTCATTAATGGAAAAGCAAATTACTCAGAGGCTTTTGATGAAAGTAATATTTTGGTCTCAAATTTGTTTTAAAATCCTAGTTAGTGTTGCTTGGTTTTAAAATAAAACACCTTAAATATTTTTGCCTAATGTTGACATTGGGAGTTGATGGCATTCAGTACATAAATGGCATTTAACCCTTTTTAATGAATCTTTCTTAATGTATAAGGATCATTAAATGAATAATGCCTAATGCGTAAAATCAGAAATATAGTCATTTGAGCAAGTGCCTTAGACATTGATTGGGAAGAAAATTGCGCTTGGGAGAAGAAGCGTCATTAGGAAAGTTACTTCTTCTTTGCTTCCATTTTCTACTTTCCTCCACAGTTGGTCTCCACTCATGAAACTTGTTGAGGTAAATGGTAAGTGGATTGTCCTTTGGGACCTGGGAAACATGGGTGTGGTTGTCCTCAAGCTTCTACAAGCTACATGGCCTGGATCTTACATTGGGGTTGATCACAACCCGAACTTCATAATGTTATGATGATGTAAACAACTAGGCTGACTGAAAGGGTGTGGTTAGGACTGAATGAGAAAATGTCCTGTCTAAATACCAGGTAAGGTATTTCCCCTCCAAATTGTGCCTCATTCATGGGAGTAAAGTGGAGATAGAGTGGGTGAGGGGGTATGAGAATGGAGTGAGAGGATGGCCTTCCAATGGCAAAATGTGCAAGTAAATGAGCCCTATAAACACTTTAAAAAGGAATAAACTAAGTGGTTCCACTGTGAAAATCTTGAATAATCATCCATAGGAAGAAAAAATAACCTTTCATCATCATACATGAATGAGTGCTGTGGTTTAGGAAAATAAAATCCCAGTGAACAGACCTTCATACGGTTTAAAACCTGTGTCTGAAGCAACGGAGACAGTAGAAATTTAAGGAGATGATCAACTAATGACTAAGCAATATTTAAAAAGCATGTAAAAATTTGAATAATATTGTTTTACGAAATAAAGGGAAAAAGCATACTTCTAAGTTAATATATTATTTAATAAGATATAATTTGAAGTATATTTAACTAAAATTATACACTCTATAAGTAGATGTTTAACTATTTCATCTACATCACTAAAATAAATATTTTCAAGCTGGTTAATTTGTTTTAAGCTTCTCACTGGGAATATGGAGTATTTCTGTATATCCAGAGTGTCTTTTTTCCTGATGTAGCTAAAATTTATAGTGCTCAGGGCAATTTCTGAAGTATAATGAATTTCATTATACATATTAGCTTCATAAGACCAGTAGTTATTGTGATAGTCATATGAGCTTACTAATTGCAGAATAAATAAGAAATAAAAATTATTAAAGTAAAATAAAGTCTGTTGGAAAAGCATTGTAAGCATTTTTTTTTAAATTCTCAAAAATGTAAACTTCATGGAGATGTGAATATCAAAGTGATATTCACATTGAACCATCTCTAGGCCATGTAATCTAATCAATATCTGCAGTGTCTTTATTGCTGGACACATATGATGTAAACTGCTTGGCAAACTGGTCTCCCAACAACGGCAGTTACTGGGGAAGTAGTAGTGGGACTAGTGCTGTGAAATTAACCTGTAAGTGAAACACTCAAACCCCATAACTAGCTTTTTGAAGATCAATGAAAATGCTGATTAGCTGTCCTTCTGTTTCATGCCTCAATTCTCCTCATCTGTTTATTTATCCATTCATACAACTACAAAATGTTTAGTGACTGCTTAAATGTGCAAAGCTCTTGGCTAGATACTGGAGAGTCAGAGATAAAGACCACAAGAGCCCCTGCCTTTAAGGATCTCATATTGTAGCAATTCCATATCAATCTCTGCACCAGGATTTCTCAATCTCAGCTCTATTGACATCTTTGGTTGGTTAACTTTTTGTTGTAGGGGTGAGGGGGGCTATTCTGGAAATTGAAGGATGCTGAGCAGCATACCTGACCTATAATTTCTAGATGTTAGACACCACCCCTCCCCCCACAACCGACCCCACCAGGTGTGACAACCAAAAATGTCCCCTGGCATTGCCAAATGTTCTGGGGGTGGGGGAAGCAAAATCACCATTGATCTATCAATATACATATGAAGATCTTGCTTTTCCTACAAGATTAAGCTCTTCAAGAAGTAGAGACACACTTATTTATCTCTCTCCTATATCTTATACAGGAGGACATGCATAATAGGCATTAATCACTCTGATGTAATAAAATGTTTTTAAATGCTGGCCAGTTCTTTTAGAAGCTAAAATATTGGAAATCTAAGCTTCAATATGCAATTCCCTTTTTGATATGTTGCTGCTGCTGCTGCTGAGGTTGATTTTGCTCTGGACACCTTCTCTTCTGAATCCAAGTATTCAGTTACAGTAAGCAGAGTCATGCATTAGAAACTGGGGCATAGAAAAAAAAGCAGCAGGGAAAAAAGAAAAGAACCTTGAGATTCAGTGGCCGTTGAAGACTTCCAAGTAGAAGGCATTATGTAAACATTGGCGCTTTCCTAATTCTGGCTAATACGCACCTATCGGTATGCATCTGTAATGCTTGGAATTACATAAAGTTTAAAATATATGCAGGTTATCTTTTAAAAAAGATATATTAGTTCCATATAAAGTTGCCAAGTAGGTGTCTCTAGGGACATATCTTGGTAAATAAAGAAAAGTAATTTGTACTAAGCTTATCAGTAGTTGGTATGTAAAGTGCTGGAGAATGGCTTGTTCTCTTTATAGTGTTTAAACATTCTTTACAACGATATCAAAGTTATTTTATTTGCTAAGCACATCCTTTCTCTTAAATGAGTGCAGTGATAAGCCTCACTCAATCACATGTAGTTATTATTCAGGCAATTTGTGTGCAATTTTTCAAACATTCAAAAAATTAAGAAACTAAATTCATGGCATTCTTTTTAAGATGCTTTGGAAAATAGTAACAGGTACAAAAGAGAAAAACCATCATGAGATTTTAAAAATAACTGATTTCTTAGCCATTTCAGGTATTTCCACAGGAAGAATCTCACTGAGGCTGGGGTGGGGGTGGGGAGGGAAAGCTGCAGATGTGGACTAAGTTTCACCAGATGCTTAACTGCAATTCAACTTTTCTCTACTAGTCATTTGGCAAAATCCTCAAAAGATAGCTATCTCCTTTTCTGACAACTTACACCCTATGTTCTTATATTTCTATGCTTTAACACACCATCACGACTCATTTTTTACTGTCAAGAAAACATCAGTGTGCAACATTTTTACATCTCAGCCAGTGGCGGGGGGACAAACTCCCCTGCACCCCTTCACACAGGACCCCCTTTTTTTCTATGACATGCTCCCTCCTTTATGACTTTCCCTCCTTTGTCCACAGGATCATGTCTCTACCCCACACCCACAGAGTAGGTCCTCTGACTTGCTGATTTATTCCCAGGCCGCAGGGAAACTATTTCTATATAGTCAGAAGTAGAGGCCTGAGGTGAACTATAAAAGGAACTGATTATGGAGTTTGGCAGACCTGGCTCCAAGTCCAACGTTTGGCATTTTTTCTGTGACTTCACAGGGCATCTGATCTCACTGAACCTCAGCACTTACGTGGGAGTTGATTTAGAAATATATGAAAACCTATTAGCTCAGTGCCAATAACTGGTAGGTCATCAATTTCATCATTGAGTCATTGTTGTCGTCGTCATCATCATCATCATCATCTTTGTTGTGGATTGTAGTATGTGATATCCTGAGGCCCCTCAGAATTTAACTCATGTCTTTGACTTTCAGGGTTCATGAAACCTGAGGTACATTTTTTTCTTTTTTTTTTTTAAAGATATATTTTTATTGATTTCAGAGGGGGAGGGAGAGAGAGATAGAAACATCAGTGATGAGAGAGAATCATTGAATGGCTGCCTCCTCCATACCCCACACTGGGGATCGAGCCTGCAACCCAAGCATGTGCCCTGACTGGAACTCAAACCATGACCTCCTGGTTCATAGGTTGATGCTAGATCACTGAGCCACTCCAGCCAGGGCTGAGACACATTTTCTTTTTCTCATTTGACAAATGTTTACTGATCATGTGCTATCCACTAGCCCAGCCGTGGGCAAACTACGGCCCGCGGGCCGGATCTGGCCCGTTTGAAATGAATAAAACTAAAAAAAAAAAGACCGTACCCTTTTATGTAATGATGTTTACTTTGAATTTATATTAGTTCACACAAACACTCCATCCATGCTTTTGTTCCGGCCCTCCGGTCCAGTTTAAGAACCCATTGTGGCCCTCGAGTCAAAAAGTTTGCCCACCCCTGCTCTAGCTTCTGGGAATAAGCAGAGACTTGTAAATTAAACAGTGTCCCTCCATACCTTCCAATCACTTAAGCAACTGGTCATACAAACTAGCACACAGTTATACATGGAAACATGTTCTATTAAGAGAGAGGGTATGCCAAGTTATGAGATGAGCTATTATGAGTGTGTGTGTGTGTGCGCGCGCACATGCACTTGTACATTGATTTGCACTGAGGGAATGGGCTAAGAGGAGGCTTCATTGATGCAGTAACTTTAATGGAGAGCTGGCGACGCATTAGAATTAACCAGGTAAAAGTGAGGTGATGGACATCCCAGATGGAAGGCACAATAAATGTGGAGTCTCAGAGATGGAAAGGATCAAGACATATTCAAGAGAGTGAAATGACAGTGTGGCTGAAGAAAGTGAACAAAGATCCGTGGGTCTTCAAGTCAAGATAGGAGAGATGGGTGCGTATCCGACCCCACAGGGCTCTGCAGGTCATTCCCAGAAGAATCTTAGTTCTTATCCAAGGAGCAATAGGTAACCATGTGTGTGTTTAGGCAAGAAAGTAACAAAAACAAATTAACATTTTTAAACAGCAAATTGGCACTGGAAGAATGTGTTGGAGGGAAGCAAAACGACTGCAGGGAAACCTGTACAAGTTTACTCTACTGGACCAGGAGAGAAATGAGTGGCCTGGACGAAGATGGTAATAGAGAGAATAGACCGGACTAGTGAATCCTTCCTAAGTGCTCAGCTGAGATGGACTGAAGCATAAACATGGATCCACTCTCTTTCAGTCTGACTTTGAGACTGGTAAAATGACAGAATTGGGATAAAAAGAGTTGGTGGCATGTGTCTCACAAATAATTACATCATCTCTTTGATTCTTATAACCCTCTGCAAGAATTCAACCCTATGCATTCATTCATTCATTCATTTCCTTATCAAACATTTACAGTTATAAGGACCTGTGAGGCTCCCTAGAGATATATCATGTAAGACCTTGGGACTAGATTTGCCATAATAACTGAGCTCTATTCCATTATAACACTGCAGACGGGATGAAAAATATTTTTTAAAACAAGACACCTTGAGTAACTGAGAACACATGTGAAATAGCCAAGATCAACATGAAGCTTGTAAGGGATGGTATACCCTACCAGTGGTCGGCAAACTGTGGCTCGGCAAACCGTGGTTCGCGCGCCACATGTGGTTCTTTGGCCCCTTGAGTGCGGCTCTTCCACAAAATACCGGCTCTTCCACAAAATACCGACTTCTGTGCATGGGCCACGAAGTTTCAATCGCACTGTACGTGCGTGCCCGCACGTGGTATTTTGTGGAAAAGCCACACTCAAGGAGCTGCATGTGGCTCATGAGCCACGGTTGGCCAACCATGGCTCTAGACCAGGGGTGGTCAAACTTTTTGACTCGAGGGCCACAATGAGTTCTTAAACTGGACCGGAGGGCCGGAACAAAAGCATGGATGGAGTGTTTGTGTGAACTAATATAAATTCAAAGTAAACATCATTACATAAAAGGATACGGTCTTTTTTTTTCAATAGTTTTATTCATTTCAAATGGGCCGGATCTGGCCCGTGGGCCGTAGTTTGCCCACAGCTGCTCTAGACCAAATCCAGAGAGAAGTCACCATTAATAGCTCTGGAAGGAACAAGAAAGATGGTGAGGTCCTATATAGTTGAGAAAAACCTCTGGGATTTCCTCTTATGATACATGTTTAGTGTTGTCCCAGCTCTCCCTTTTCAAACTAGAAAGGCATGCTTAGCTGACACAACAGCAAAGAGTGGGCTTCCCACTAAGACTATTCTGGTGGGCTGGGGACTATCAGGCTCCCAGAGCCAGAGCTCCCTGTGGTTTCTGCCAGCTCTCTGGATAATCTATTTACCCATGGGACAGAAAACTGTACTAGTATGCCAGCCATTTAAAAAATATTCATCCCTTTAGATTCTGCTGCCACCAGCTCCTTTGACTTATGTTGAAATCATGTCCCATATCTCTCAGCCACGTTGTTACAAATTTATTATTGAGACCAATGATGACATCACCTGGAGAGGGACCAGGGCTGTGGTCATCTGGCTCCTCTTTCCATATTCCACAGGCAGCTTCTTCTTTCCTCTCGCAGGTCATTAATGTTTTAAAAAGGGCTTGCTTTAAATACCCAAGCAGTGCTCTCAGCTGTGACACACGGAAGGTTTCCCATTTCAGAGCCCACAGCACGTGCCTGCTTCGGATTGTAGGCTGCTTGCCCAAGTGGGCTTTTGAGACCTCTCAAAGTGTCTCCCGAGAAGTCCTTGGTCAAAGTCATGCTAACAGCATGTGTTAACCATGTGCCCAGTTTGGAAAGAGCGGAGTGTTGGCCAGAGGTTGTAGATAACGAGCTACATACACATCAGGAGGTTAGCACAGCTTCTTCAGACTCATTGCAGGGTGTTGATCATTCCTTAAGGCTCAGCATCCTTCTGTGTGAAATAGGCACATTCTCACCTGTCACCTCCAACTTCCAAGATTGTAGGAAGACTTGGAGAAAGGAGCGAGTTTTGTAAAAGCACTCTGAACCTCATATACTCCACAAGTATATGCCAAGGGCCAAGTACTATGTTAAACACCAGGGGACGGGGTGAATGAAATAGGCCTCTGTGCCATTAGGGGGTTTATAATCTAGTTGTGGAGACAGATGATATACAAATAAGTATATTGTGACAGACTGTAAAATGCACTAAAAGGAGGGGTGGAGTTTCATGGCATGAGTCAGCATACTGAGGAAAGGGTAGTCAACATAGAGTGGTCAGAGAAGTCCGCTCAGAGCAGCCGATATTTAGATTAAGGCTTGAAATTTTGGAAGGACCCTGGCATGTAGAAGGTGTATGTGTAGTATGTGTGCAATGTATGTGTGGTGTAGTTTGGTGTGTGTGTGGTGTATAGATGTGTGGTGTGTGTGGTGTGTGGTATGTGTACGATGTAGTGTGTGTGTGGTGTGTAGTGTGGTATATGTGTGTTGTGTGCTTATGTGTGGGGGGAGGGTGCGTGTGTGCGTTCACCATATGCACATGCACTGGGAAAGGCTGGTGTTTCATGCAGAAGAACCAATATGTGTGGAGGACATTAAGTAGAAAAGGGTTTGGTATGCTTAAAGAATCAAATGGAAACTTACATGGCTGGAGGCCAATGACGAGGGGGCTGGAAAGTGTTACCCACATAAAAGAAGTAATAGTTCTAAGTTTTGCAAGCAACTGAGTGAAAATGGTTAAGCTAAAATGCACCCAAATAATAGATTAAATTTTTCAGTCAAATTACAGAACACTAAGGGTGTGTTGGCAGGTGCTGCAAAAACGAATACCTCCTGCTGCCTTGTCCTCAGATGGCTCTCAATGTAGTAAAGGATGTAAGGACAAAGAGGAGCCATTTTTCACTACAAATACAAGACAGAAATAAATAAATGAAAAAAAAGGTGGATATTAAGTGTTATGGAGGACAAAGAGGGAGAGATCACACCTTTTGGTGTGGGTTTGCAGTGTGAAGGAAAGCATCCTTGAGAAGGGGGCCTTTAAGTGTGTCCTAGAAGATGGGCCACAGCCCCACCTGGAATTCTGCCATTTGTTAACCATGTTATGGTCTGGTTTTCACTTTTTATTGAGGCATTTAGTGCAACCGGCTTGAATGTAAGAATAATTAAATGGATCGAGGTCACTTTCCAACTTTCGCTTTGATCTGCAACAAACCAAAGAGTAAGGGAGAAGGAGAAAGGAATCTCTGAGAATGCCTTCATGCCATTTGCTCATGTGACCAGTATAACCTGGAATGTTGTGTCTCACCCCACTGTAGTTCTTGTCCATTCATCAAATTGATAAAGGTTCCTCATTTATCCATTTATTTATCTATTCATTACCAATCTATTATGCCAGCACAGAGTCTAAAGTCCCATTCATAGACAATGAATAAATACCTGCTAAATGAATAGAAGACATGAGCTAAAAAAACATTTTAGGTAGAGACAATGGCAAAGTCACAGAGGCAGGAAGCATGTTACCAACAATGGAAATTATGATAGTGGCTGAGAAAGAACATAAAGGACAGTCTAGAGAGGAAAATAAGTCTAGAGTAAGGAATCAGTCAGAGCATGATGGATTTTGAATTACAAGCTGAGGATGTTTAGTGTTGATCTCAAGACGATGGGGCATTCATGGAAAGGCTTTATACATCGCTTAAAATAACACCACCCAATGAAACAATAGATAGAGGAGCACTGGCAGGAGCTACACAATATGTATTTCAGCCTTCCTCTGCAGCACATCTGTGCAATGAGAGGGAAGTCACTCTTTGCTCCGGAACACATTTTTCACATATGCAGAATGTGCAACAAAAATGGTCTGATTTTGTTTTTGAACACAAACATTTTTTCGGTTAATCCTCACCCAAGGATATGTTTCCATTGATTTTTTTAGGTAGAGTGGAAGGAAAGGGAGAAACACAAGAGAGAAACATTGATGTGAGAGAGTCCCATTGAACCCAGGACCCTTCAGTCCACAGGCTGATGCTCTATCCACTGAGCCAAACCAGCTGGGGCTGAACACAAACATTTTATAAGTACTGATATTTATTCTCATTTTAAAATTATTTTCTTTACTTATTCAAGGCCAATAAACTAAGATTCTTTTTAAACAATATTTTAAGTCAAATACCATTTGTTTGAATATAGCTGCGGGAATAGAAACATCTTGAAGTAAGATAACCATAGAACTCAATTTGCCAGGAACACATGGTCCTATTGTCCAAGTTTACCATTTGCCGAAGTTTTTCTATTTTTTGTAAAGTGTTATTATTAATAGTTGCATTTAAGTTAGCTGGGATGGTGTGGAGGACCTCCACATTGTGTTCCAGATTTCACAATGGCCTCATCTAAGAGTGTGAGATACACTGACCCGGGGGTCCTCTTTAACTTAAGAGTTCAATCCAAATGACAATCATCCATATCCCAGTTTTCTCCTCAGATACTTTCTACACTTAAAATCACCAACCTTTCCTTTTTAGACTCAGTACATAGACAGGGCTGGCTAGGAAAAGCCGCATCCTTCTTGTGTTTGGAGGTGCAGGAACAAAGTCAACAGTGCTGCTTTTATTGGCCACCTGGTGTGCCATGTAGTAATGTCACGGCCCCGCCACAGGCTCTGAGATGGAGGAAATGGCCAGTTGAAATAAAGATAGGTCAGTGAGAAATACAGAAGTGAAGCACGCATGAAATATGTGTGGGAAATAAAGATTGAGTGGCCCTTCCACAGAGAGTGGTCCAGAATGCACTTGGTACAGATGTTTTCATCATTTATTGAAAGGTGTAGATCTACAACCATATGTGGCTTTAATTGTTTGGTAATGCTTTTTAAATTTTCAGTAAATCCTTTCACTATCAATAAAAAAATAAGTGTCCTTTTAATAAAATAAAAATTAAGTACTGAGTTTCTGAATCTCCTTCAAAAGATTTTTAAAGATCATTTTGAGATGGTGGTTAGAAAATGGTGACTGGATGTGGGCAGCAGCAGAAAGTGAGGTTGAACGTCATTTTGAAGTATCTAGATTGGTAGCAACTATCTTTTGAAGGAACTCCTATGGTTAATTAGATAACTTTACATTCTATACTGTATTGGGATGAAATCAAGAATGTGTTCAATTTTGTAACATCTAAATTTAGTATCACTTATTTGATGAGCTTTTATGTTATAAAAATATTTGCTGAAAAAGCCATTTGGCTAAATTGAGGGGGAAAGATGGTACCTGTAAAAATATTCGGGCTGAAGTATTTTCACATTTTAATGTAAAAGAAATGGGGTTGATAATTTCCTCTACTTAGCAGAAACTGCTCTGAGCTTCTCAGGGACCTCAGTATCTACAGAGAGCATTTTCTCGGTATTATGGTCTACTGAAAAAAGTCATTTGAAGATGTCTACAATTTTAAATTTTTTAACTTTAATATTGACAAAAATTGCAAGCAATTTAGTGAAAACATCAAAACTAAAAAGACCATACTGAGAGCAAAAACCATTCTTCAGAAAATGTCAAACATCAAATTAGATGTAGATATGACAGAAATTATTACATTATCTAAATATTTACTGATAAAAATTGTTTCCTGTTAATAGTTATCAATAAGTAAAATAAATATTCCTGGAAGTGTAAGTCAAATTTAAAAAAATAATTTAAATAATTTAAATTTTGAAAATAGTTTTTGGTTAGTATTATTATACAGGTCCACATAAAGCCAATTTGTTAGGCAATAAACAAATATTTTTTAAAAATCTATCATTAGAAATTGTTTTATATATTAATATTAAAATAATTATGTAATTGCCTTAATACTTTTAGTGCTCCTTTAGTGTCTTAGTGAGGACTGTGAATTATGTGGTTATTTCCCCTAAAGCCTTTCTCCTTTCTTCTATCTCTGTGACCAGTTGTAGGTTATATCTTAAGACCAGACTTACTTATGTTCTGATTTAACAAATATGGACATAATGAAATATGTTTTCCCCCAGATTGATTCTGGATATTGCCTCCTACCCTATTCCAACTACTTATATTTGGAGAGTTGTTGGATGATCAGGGTGAAAGTCTCACTGGATGCGGGTGGCTTCAATGGTCCTACATAAATAATTTGCTATGGAGATTTCCTAATAGAAGTGATGGGGGTTCCTTTCCATATTAATCCACCTTTGTACTCTGGACATGAACCAAAAGCAGTAATAGCTCTATGTTTATCAGTTTTATCAGAAAACTACTTGCCTTTCCTCTTATTTTACTACAAGGAAATTACTGGAGATCTGTTCTTCCATTCACATTTGTGGCATAAGGAACCCAAGAGAGGTCCATACCTTAATTGTATAATGTTTTACTAACATCCTGGGCATCAGTTATCTCTCATTGTAAAACCTCACTGACATTTAGGGGCTTGAGACACTAATTCATTTGCTCAAAATTCTATGGGTCAGAAATTTAGGCTGAGTTTTTGTTGGGGCTTGGTTTTGTTTCTGCTGCTGGACTCACTTGAGGTCATTTACAATGACTGCAGTTATCTTGCAATTTGATTAGAGCTGGAGGGTCACATAGCCTCACTTGGGTCTGGCAGTGGGCAGGCTGGTAACTGGGATGTCTCCAGGAGGAGGGCTTGAGCTCTTGCAAGGTGTGTTCTCAGGATTCCAACACAGACAAGAATGTAAGCTCTGATGTATAAGCACTTTGCAAACCTCTGCTTCTGTCACACATGCTGCTGTACTGTCCAAAGCAATGCACATGGCCAAGCTCTAATTCAACGGCGGAGAAGCAAACCCCACTTCTTAACAGGAGGAGAGGTTCAGGCACACTGAGGAAGGTGGACATACAAGGATAATAGAATTGTTGTAATTGCCTTTGCAAACAATCTTCCACATTGCCTAATTTTTGCTCACATTTAAAACATATTAATAATCCAATATTGGCAGAATGCTGATATAAAGCACAAATAATGCTGCGTTGAGACACACCTACGGGTGAATCTTTTTAGGAGCCAGTTACCCCTATTATCCCAGGGGGTAGTAAATAACCCCTGACAACTTTTCAGTTTTTTGAGAGCTAGATTAATAATGCGAATATAGAAATGTCTTCTAAATCTCCAAACAGATGAGAATTCTCATGAATCAAAATGTAGCTCAAACTCTACCCCACCACACAAGGGATTCTACACTTCACTAATTTCTTGAATTGGCATTTGATTAGCATTTGGAGCCTGAACCATGTATTTTTGGCCCTTAATTCTCTGTTGCTTGGTGTAATCTGTCAATTGCTGGATTCAATAATTAAGGATGCATGAGTTAGCATCGCCTAAGTGTTAAATTTAGCGAGTCATTGGAAAGACAGTAAGGAATCAGGCATACTTTCTAATTTGCTGGAGCTTATACTCTAGTTCTTCACCCTGGCTTGCCAAATAAACCAAAACACACTTTCAGAGAGTTTAAAGTTAGGTATCCAGACCGGGCATTTGAGGAGCCAGCCATGACCAGTGGGCTTCTCTTGCACTCCCTCTGACAACTCTCCAGTCCTTGTAGACACCATGAATATAATGTCAACCTTCCTTATTTTCTTTGGCTACTAATACCCTCAGAACCACATTTGTGAACCACCTTTGCAGACAGACAGAGGCTGTCTTATTTAAATCAGCATCTCTAGTCCTAGACAGGTAACTGGTAGACAGGTCATATAGGCTGAAGAGATGAAATGACATATTGATCAGTATATATAATACTGCCACTAAATCTTCTCTTGAATTAGTTTGGGTTTTTTTTCTGGACTTTTATTACTTTTGTTTTAGTTTCATGTTAGAGACTGCTTTCAACCAAATCCTTTTATTCGTCACATTAGTATAAACACTGGAAGCTTCAAGTAGATATTAAGTTTTGACATTGAAGATATGCAAGCAATGTTTAGGAGACCAGCATGCATCTGATGGCGGGTTCTAGCCCAGGCTCTGCTGCAACATAGCTGTGTGGATGTACACAAATCCCTTCCCGCTCTGGACCCAGTTTTCTCATCCATTAATCTGAAGACAAGGGAATCACCTTAAGAGAGGCAGAGTCCCCGCAGAGTCCAGCAGCCCACATTAGCCTTCCAGGGGGTGGAAAAGGGCAAGAAGGTCTCCAGGCTTAGATCAGCGATGGCGAACCTTTTGAGCTCAGCGTGTCAGCATTTTGAAAACCCCTAACTTAACTGGTGCCATGTCACGTATAGAAACTTTTTGATATTTGCAACCATAGTAAAACAAAGACTTATACTTTTTATATTTATTTTATATATTTAAATGCCATTTAACAAACAAAAATCAACCAAAAAAATAGGTTCGCGTGTCACCTCTGACACACGTGTCATAGGTTCGCCATCACTGGCTTAGATGGTCTTTGGCCTTCCAGATCACCACTGATGAAATTGCCCAGGAGAAGGCCATGCCATTCTCCTCCTGATACCACTTCCAGTAATAAAATTTGGAGATATCTCCAGTAATAGGCGTGAGCTCAGTTTACTGGACCTGTTTTCCTCAGAAAAGCTTTATGGAGAACTGCTCTTCATAGGCAGACGCCTGCTTTTATCACACCATATATCAGCGAGTGAATGATCGTGAAATCCTGCCTTGCTGTGCCAGCCAAATGGATAAACAGGAAAATACAATCATCTCATAGCCAAATCACCACTGGCATTTATATTGCTTAAAGATGAGAGGGACCACGTGCTTGCATATTGTTTCAGGATTCATTCATTCATCCATTAAGCATCTTCCTGCATCCTCCCTCCAGGTACTATACCTGGAGGTTGGTGTGGAGGTGTGATGTGGTGAAGGTGGAGGTGTGAGGAAAAAAGGATGAATTGCTCTGGACTAAATCTTTAAAGGGTTTAAAGACAAGTAGGAGGGATAAGAGGCAGTTTATTTTATCCTTTGGCAAAGTCATTACCACATTGTTTGCTATTTAATTGTTAATTTATCAATGCATTCCTCTGTACAGCTTACCTCTTGCGGGGCAAGAATAATGACTTGCTTATTTTCCCTGACAGTCCTAGTCTGAGTCCCTGCCCCTACTTCCCTACCAGAACATTTCTCAGATTCCATGTTGAGTCAACCATATCCTCCCAGTGGTCCATAAGAAACAAGAGGGTAAAGACCAAGCATGTCTTGCTCAAATAGTGATAGGACTCCTATTCTGCATAAGGTGCATTTCTAGGTATGATGTGTCCAGCAGTGAATAGAATAGCTAATATTGTGGTGGCAGAATCAGACAATGTATGAATAGAAAAAATATAGAGTCAAAGGATGATAGGCATTATGGAGGAAAGTCTATCAAGCAAAGGATAGAGTCAGCATGGGAGGTCATTGCAATTTTATGTTATATAGCAAGAGAAGGTCTGACAGAAGGAGTATTTAAGCAAAAACTTGAAGTTGGCAAAGGAAGAGGCAGGTTGTTATTAGAGAAAGATCAACTTGACAGGAGGAGGAGCAAGTACAAAATACAGAGGTAGGAACATGTTCTAGGACCAGAAAGGTCATGTGGTTGGATGGAAAGGTCAGTGTGGTCAGTGATGGAAGGTAACAGCAGGGATGTGGACTCAGCTCTTGTGGGGCTTTAAGGTCATTGAGAGCCATAGGCTTTTCCTCTGTGTGCGATCCATAAGTCATACTACAGCTCTTGGTGTAGTATGCATGTGGAGTCATATTCCTGATGCAGGAATAGGAGGCAAATACCTAATTCCCATATCCAGTTCACCCAACGTTCAGCATGATCTGTTTTTGTGGTGGGCATGTGAGAAAGTTGCTGCTAGAAAGAGAGGGACATCCACTTAAAAGCCCAAACTTTCCATTCTAGAGCCATAAAAGAGGAACCAACCAAGCAGGTGGGTCCAGAGGATTGAAAGATAGAATCAGTGGAACAGGCCAAGAGTTAACACTGGCTCACAAGGAAATGTAAAAATAAGAAATGTGGGATGAAGAGGGGGACATCCTGGGGAAAAGGAGTAGCATATGCAAAAACATAAAGGCTAAAGAAGTTGTTCAATGTACCTGTAACAGTCAAGTGTGGATCAAAGGATACGTAAAGAAGAAAAATTGGTGGATATGATGCATAGAGTGTAGTTTGTGGTCAGAAAACAAAA
>NW_006297145.1:1181684-1188323 GCF_000327345.1 Myotis davidii | reverse complement strand
GCAGGAAAAGAAGAACCATGGATGGTTTTGGACCAAATAAGTGACAAAGCCAAGGAATCAATAGCAACCAACTCTGGTCTAGGAAGGGAGGGAGAAACCAATCAGAGGGTTGCTGTGATGAGATCTGATCTGTCTGTGGCTGAAGAGGCAGGAAAACTAAGCAAAGGGAACACAGGAAACATGAAAGAAGAAAAATCCCCATGGGCTTGGAACACATTATATGGGGCAAAGGAGTTATCCCAACCCACTTTCTCTGCAGGTTTTCCTAACAATTGTTTATGTTAAAATATTAATCAGTATTACTTATTCATTTCTTGTCTTCTTCCCTTAGGGAAGTGACTTGGAATATTTTGAAAACTCCTCCACTTTCAGAAATGCACATCAAATATGTGCTGTGACTGAAGTAGATCCTCCTTAAATGCAAACTCCAAGCAAGGATTATTCCAATGTGGCCTGTGTGAACCTTTATCAGAAAGGCATGGAGTAGTGCAAATGTCAAGGCAACTGAAAGCAGTGTTTTCTGATGTTAAGGTGCCTCTGATTTGTGAACACAGGGGAAAAGAATGAGGTGCTCCTGAGACATTATATTCAGGAGGGGTTGTGGAATATGGAGGGTTAGGAAGAAGAGATCTGGGAATACACAACATGGGTTCAAATCCCAGCTGCTACACTGACTAGTTGCATGACTTTGGACAAGTCCATGAACTTTTCTGTGTCTTCATTAGCTGATGAGTGAGAATGACCTCTATGAAGATGTGAACATTCCATCAGATCCACATACCATGTACATGACCAGTCATAATTTGGGTGGTTGACATATACAAACACACATCATTATTATTGTTATTAAAAGAGCATTGTGGTGGGTAGGACACAGTCTCATTCATAATGGTGTCAGGGGCACTGCCATGAGCACTATCCATGCAATGAACCAGGCTACAGAGTTGGCCTACTGTGCTAGGCAGGAGTACCAACTCTACGACACAAGGCTAGTAAGTGGCATAGGTGGGAGATGAAGCCCAATATCAGCCATTGCTTCTACACAAGATATACCTTGGGAATCACCTGGTTCAAACTCCCCACTTAATAGAGGAAACAGAAGTTCAAGCAGATTAAATGATTTGCCCACAACCCCAAAAGTAATTACTGGCAGACCTGAGACTAGTATAAGGTGTTCCTGACTTCCGGGGCGGGGTGGGGGGGGGGACTCTTTTCATCCAATACCCTCTCCTGCATGTTCTCTCCAAATTGAACCCAAACCTGAACGTATTCTCCACAGTCTCTTCTCATTCACTAAAAGCCATGGCATAACTGAAGAATCCACTTCCTTCTCTGCACAGTCATTTTCCCCCAAACAGCCCATGGGCTCTCATCCATAACTTATGTGTGAACTTCATGTACCACTGATGACAAATATCAAGACAGGAAGGTGGCTCAGCTGCCCCATAAGCTCCCACCCGACATGATTCACCAATAATAACATCCTTCCTCCCAGGCCAAACACCACCTCTCAATTTCCACCCGAGGCCTGATTTTCCTGGGTAGGGTTTTCTGGTTAGACAAACTTGTGTGCAGTGTGTGGGATGGATGAGGGAGGGTTAAAATAGCAAAGCCACAAAAGGTTACCTCTAAGCTTAGTCTCCTGAAGTTCCAATCTCCCCATGCTTCTGTATGAACACCATGCCCTGTCCAGAAAAATCTCCAGAGAGTTCGTTGCTAGGTTATGGTAGAAATCAACCTTTCCAGAATTAACATGAGGCTAGAAAATACCTTGCTTGGGAGCTTGGCATATGATATGTCCCTCTTAACTTAGAAGTCCAGCCTCCCAAACTCGGCAAGCATTAGCTATCTTCAAACTACTCTGGTCAGACCACATCTAAAGTGTTTCATTTCATTTTAAACTATGCATTTATTTTCCAAAATGAAAGTATATGTATTGATTGCTTCTTAATATAAAAAGGAATTTGTGCTTATTTTAAGACATTCAAAGAGCACCAAATTATATAAAGTAGAAACTCAAAGTCCATTACCTATAATTCTCCAGAAATAACCACAATTAATGGATTGATCTTAAAGACTTTTTCTGTGTAAATGTTTGACCATATATTTTTTCTTAGGAAAAATGAGGTGATACTAGTATATATAATATCTTATAAACAATTTTTAGCTTTCAAATGGGTTGTGCTTTTCCTTCTATGTCAATATTTATAAAGTTACTTTTTAAAAATAGATTTATTGACTTATCTCCTTTTGATTCATTCACTATTTAGTCATTTTTAACAATATTTATTGAGTACCTACTATGTTCCATGCATTTATAATTAGGACCAATCTATTGCAAGCGATTGACAGAAATACCATAACGTATTTGAGTAAGAAAGCATCCATGGGACAGGGGTAAGGGACGGCTGATTCAAGGGATGTATTTGCTCATATTAAAAAAGGAAAATAGGAGCAACAGTAGTCTTGGTGATAATTAGATCCAGGGACTAACATTATTCTGCACAAACTCTCCTGAACTCTCAGGTCTGTGTTTTTATTCTTTATTTTGGTCACATCTTATCCAGCGGCTAGACTCTTTCTAGGTGTTAGGGGTTGAGAGATTTTGGCCACTGATGGCTCCAAACATCTTCCTGGCCAAGATTCCAAAAGAAGGAGAACTTTTCCTTCCTTTATTGAGTAGATATAAACTTCTATGCCTTCTATCTGGCCTATAATTGATCAGTGGAACCAGCATCAGTGGAACCAATGTCAGCAGCAGAATCACATTGAAACATGTTAGGAATGAAACTTCTTGGGCCCAACCCCAGGCAGACTGAATCAGAAACTCTGAGGTGAGGCCCAGAAATCTAGGTTTTTCACAAGCCCTTCAGGTCATTCTGGTGTACACTTCTGTTTGTAAACCATCATTTTAGACCAAGCATTGTATCTAAGGAGATGGATTCAAAGACTGGTCATTTTCCGATCACATGCTCACCCTTTTGGTCTAGAAGGAAAAGTCCTGTAATTGATAGAAGCCCCCATTACCTCCCCCCAAAAACTGGTATAGAGGTGATTTCCAAAGGCCACATCAGGGAGTGTGGATTGCTATTTTCAGAGCTGAGAAAACGACACCAGACAGACGAAAATATCAGATGTTCAGAGTACCATGACAAATATTTGGGAATCCCTCCTGAAAATAAGGGGAACCTGCTGAAGAGTTTTCAACAGGAGAGAGACCCAACCAGCTCTGTCTTTAAATGACAAAGATGATTGCTGTGTGACATCATGACAAGGGGAATCCGGCAAAGAGAGCAGTTAGGTCACCACGGCAGTTATCTAGAAGTGACAGTGGACAAGTAGAAAGATTAGAAATATTTATTTAAGAAACTGATTCAAAAATATAAAGATTGAGAAATATTTAGGAAATGGATTCAACATCATTAAGTGATCAGTTGGACTTGAGGCAGGCGGGAGAAGGAAATGTGCGGTCTAACTCCATCACCTTATATAGGGGGTGGGCAAAAGTAGGTTTACAATTTTTCATATGGAAAGGACATGCATGTACTGATTATTACAACAGCTTTATTAATTAAAAAGAATGCCACAAAGCACAGAAAACCTACTTATGCCACACCCTGTATGTTGTTTCCTGTGCCTTGAAATTCCCCTTTCTGCTCTCTTTACCTGGCAAAATGTTACCCCCGTGTTAGATCTTAGTTTAAGTGTTTCTTCACCAGGGAAACTGGCTCCTCTAGTCTCTCTCCTAATGCTGTTTAATTTCCTTTCATATCACTTATCACAGTTTGTTAAATTATTTTCATTTACGTAATTATTTCTTTAATATTTTAGATCCTCTAAAATTCTGTATCATCGCTGAAAGCAGGAGCTATTTCCTCCCACGAGGAAGAAAAGCTCAGCCATTAAGTACACAATCTGGAGCCAGATTGCTTGGGTTTAAATCTTGATCCTGCTACTGGCCACCTGTGTGAGTTCATGCTAGTTACTTAACCTCTCTGGGCCTCAGTTTCCTCACCTGTTAAATGACTGTATTATTAGTCTCAACTCATGGAGTTGTGTGAAATAAATGAGGTGATTCATGCAAGCCTTAGAATAGAAACAGGTGTATCCTAAGCGCTAGCTACTTTAATTGTTCTCTTCTTTGTCCCCACCTCCTAACCCAGTGTCTCTAGAATCTAGTAGGCACATGATAAATGTTTAAAATTGAATGAAAAATGAACAACAACCTTCCAGGTATGAGTAACTGTTTGAATGCGGGCCCTAAAGACTAAGTAGGAAAAGTGCTAAAAGGTGAGCATGATCAAGAGGGCAGGCAAAACATACCCAAAGTCATCTATAGATTCAGTGCAATCACCATCAAAACAGCAAACTCATTCTTTACAGATATAGAAGAAACAATTCTAAAATTTGCATGGAACTGCAAAAGACCCTCAGTAGCCAAAACCATCCTAAGTGAAAAGAAGAAAGCCAAAGATATCATGCTTCTGGATTTCAAACATTACTGAAAAGCTATGGTAATAAAAATAGTATGGTACTGGGACAAAAATATACACATACATCAATGGAACAGAGAGCCAAGAATTAAATCCTAAAATATGTGGTCAACTAATATTTGACAAGAGAGCCAACAATAGCCAATAGGAAAAGTGTAGTCTCTTCAACAAATGGTTCTGGGAAAATAGAGAAACACATGCAGAATGATGAGATTGCACCACTTTCTCACACCACTCACAAAAATTAACTTGAAATGGATCAAAGACTTAAACATAAGGCCTGGTACCATAAGACTCCTGGAAGTAGACATAGGGAAGAAGTTCTTGGCAATGATGTTTTGGACATGACACCAAAAGCACAAACAACAATAGCAAAAATAAACAAATGGGACTACATCAAAACCAAAAGCTTCTATATAGCAAAAGGTACAATTAACCAAAGGGAAAAACGTAGACAATGGAGAAAATTTTTGCAAATCATATATTAGATAAGGGGTTAATATCCAAAATATATAAAGACCTCAGTCAACTTAATGATGACAATAACAATAACAAAAACTACCTGAAGACAAAAATAGACATTTTTTCCAAATAGGGCATCAAAATGGCCAACAGGCACATGGAACAATGCTCAACATCACTAATCATCAAGGAAATTCAAATCGAAACAATGATCTAGCACCTGCTAGAATAGCTATCATCAAGAACACTAGTGACAACAGGTGTTGACAAGGATCTGGTGAAAAGGGAACACATATATTGTTGGTATGAATGTAAATTGGTTTATCCACTATAGGCAACAATATAGATATTTCGCAAAAAGTTTACAGTAGATCTATTATATAATCCAGCAATTCCACTTCTGAGTGTATATGTAAAGGAAGTGAAAACAGGATTTCTGGAAGATATATGACAATATATATAAATGTATCAAAGTAAGAGGCTTCACACCTTAAATTTGCATAATGTTATATGTCCAATTTATTTAATTTGTAAAAAAAGAAGGCGGGGTCATGAAATTACCTCAAACTGTACCTGCCTAGGAGATTATCCAAAAAAGATGTTGAGGATCACTTGGAAATGTGAGTCTGAAGCATGGAATAGAGACCTAAGGAGCTCTATTTGTTTTCCAGCACTGTCATAAAAGTATTACAAACTGGCTGGATTACAACAGACATTGATTGCCTTACAGTTCTGGAGGCTGAAAGTCTGAAATCAAGGTATTGGCAGGGTTGTGCTTCTTCAGAAGGCTCTAGGGGAGGTTCCTTTCTTGATGCTTTCAGCTTCTGATGGCCCCAGGTGTTCTGTGGCTGCAGAATAACTCTAATCCTCACCTCTTTCTTTTCTATGTCTCTGTCCAAATTTCCCTCTTCTTATAAGGACACAAGTCACATTGGATTAAGTGTCTACTCTACTCTACTAGGACCTCATTTTAACTAATTACATCTGCAACAATCCTATTTCCAATTAAATTTACATTCTTCAGTGCTGGGAGTTTGGGGTTTCAACATATCTGTATGGAGGACACAATTCAACCCAAACAAGGGTGATATCTATTTGGGGAGTAACTGGCACTTAGATACTATTTAGAGCCATGGGTAATATTGATAAATATAGCCTAGTGATTAAGAGCACAGGTTCCGGAGTCCGACAGAGGTGGGATTGACTCTTGTCTCTACCACCTATTAGCTAAGACCTTGGGCAAGTTGCCTAAGCTTTCAAAGACTTACTTTCCTCACTTATAAAACAGAGATAATAAAAGTATTTAGCTCCAGGTTTCTTGTAAATATTAAGTGAGGAAATGACAGTAAAGTTGTTAGTGCATTGCTTATCACAGGGTAAGGGGTCAGTAAATGGTGCCTGTTGGTTAAGATTTTTTAGGGAGAGAATCTTGTATGGATTGTATGGACAGGATGAGGAAGAAAAAGGAGAAATACATCCTTAACCAAGAGGGAGCACCCCATTTTTTTATTGGAAATAACACAGGAGAGCAACAGGGATGATAAAAATACTAGAAATTATTTCCTGGTGTTTAGAGTGCATACTTATCTCAAGAATTTACGGGCTTATGACTAAGTTGAATGAATATGAAGGATATATTTAGCTGGCAGAAGAGGAGTATTAGGGTAGGTAGGTAAAAGTTAGG
>NW_006297145.1:1171545-1181634 GCF_000327345.1 Myotis davidii | reverse complement strand
GAAAGAAGACTGAAAATTACCTAAAACTCTCTGAAAGGCTCTCCTTCAGAAGTTAAATTAAACCTATTCTGTGATGTAGAACCAAAACTGAAGGATGAAAATTATAGGAGAACCATTTTTACTTAGCACTAGAAAACATTTGCTGAGGTCATCATGCCTTGATGCCTGCAAGCAAAAATGCGTAGCACCCACCAAATCATTTATGAAAGGTGTCTCTGGAGTGGGGAGATAGTTGGGTTTAGAGCAGGGGTGGGCAAACTTTTTGACCCGAGGGCCACAATGGGTTCTTAAACTGGACTGGAGGGCCGGAACAAAAGCATGGACAGAGTGTTTGTGTGAACTAATATAAATTCAAAGTAAACATCATTACATAGAAGGGTACGGTCTTTTTTTTTAGTTTTATTCATTTCAAACGGGCCGGATCCGGCCCATGGGCCGTAGTTTGCCCACGGCTGGTTTAGAGGCTTTATGAGTTTCTTTCTATCTATGATTCCAAATTAATAAAGAGGCCGTAAATTAAGGACATTTATTAGATGAAAGGAACATAATGGAAACTATTTTAAAAAGGACATTAAGTGATATGAAGATTCCTTCCTAATTTAGTTTTAAACCCAACCCTATTTCTAAAGGTGAAAGGCACTAGCCATTGATTTCATGTTACACTCAAACTCTTTAATGTTAGATTTTTATAGAGGAGGGCCAGCAGTCATTGGGAAGCACCTCAGGATAAACACAATAATCCTTAATTATTTAAGTAAAAGCTAATGGTTATCTTAATGTCCTTTAATGTTTTAGGGTTTGGTGCCCCATGGTCTCTGTTGCAACTGCTTCACTCTGCCTGTGTGGCACAGAAGTAGCCACAGACATTACATAAAACAATAAGTGCAGTTGTGCTACAATAAACCCTTATTTACAAAAGCAGGCAGTGGTTAGATTTGGCTCAAAGATGGAAGTTTCATAACCCCTACTGTAGATAATCATACCTGACCCCCCTGCTTTAAATATCATGTCTAAATTGCCTAAATTCAAGATTCTGTTATCTAAGTTACCACTTGACAACTCCTCTCAAAAAGAACATATGTACTAAAATTAATCTCTTGACTTTTATCCATTTATTCTCCCTGAACCTATTTAGTTCCAAGTCTTCTCTACATCAGAAAATGGCATCACTGTTTACACAATACTGATACCCTCTCTACCCTCTTTCTTCATTACTAAGTTCAGGATACAAATTTCTATCTACCTGGGTTATTTCAATCATGCTCAATAGCCTTTTTGCTTTATCTCTAATCCCCCTATAGTCTATACTTCATATGATAACTAAAGAATACTTAAAAAACCAAAATTATGTTTAGACATTTTGCTACATGATACTGGCCAATGGCTTTCCATCTCATTCAGAATAAATTTCAAACTTCTTAATAAGGTCCAGAAGGTCCTAAAATGATCAGGCCTCCTCACCTTTCTGGCTTTATCTTACTAGTGCCTTGATGCACAAAATTCGTGTACTAAGGTGGGGGGAGGGAGTCCCTCAGCCTGGCCTGCACCCTCTCACAGTCCAGGATCCCTCTTAGAGTCCTGGACCCCTCACTCCTTACTGCCTGCCTGCTCGCTACCCTTACTGCTCCTTAGCGCTGCTGCAGAGGCAGGAGAGGCTCTCCCTCCACTGCTGCGCTCCCCAGCCGTGAGCCCAGCTTCTGGCTGAGCGGCACTTCCCCTGTGGGAGTGCACTGACCACCAGGGGGCAGCTCCTGTGTTGAGCATCTGCCCCATGCGCAGCATAGTGACTGGTTGTTCTGGTTGTTCCGCCCTAATCGTCGCTTAGGCTTTTATTATATAGATTTTGTTTCCTTTTGCAAACTAATATTCTATATGAAAATTATTTATAAATGTTATTTGACATAAAAATATTTTTAGGCATTTGGGTCTTAAAGAATTTACCTCCTTTTCCTCCCTCCCCCTGCCCCCAACCCCAAGAATCTATTGGAAGAAATGATCCCAAAAATTGAGGGAGCAAACCAAGAAAGAGGAAGATAACTCAAGAACACTTGGTCCCAATTCAGGAAAGAGAGGAAAACGGAAGTATCAGGATGATGGACATGAAAAAAATCTCAGGATGGCAGATAAGTCAAAGGCTTGGGGAATAATCATGTCACATAGGGGCAGGAAGACAGAGATTTCTAGAAGGATCATATTCAAGTTTAAATAACGAGAACTGATTGAACAAAGTAGTGTTTGTGTTCACACTGAAAGAAGCTTTGTGGTTCTATTGAAAATGCAGGGTAAGTTAATGGTAGACACTTTAAAAATAGAGTAAATTGTAAGGAGATAATTATTAATTCCAATAAAACAAACAAAAACTATACAAAAACAAAATATAATCACAGTGTACACACTGGTGGCTCAGCTGGGTACAATAGTTACATAACTAAATAATTATATGGATATTTATGCAATTTTAACCAATAGAACAAAGAAAATTTGCTGCAGCGGTATTTAATGTAAGTACCAGTACACTATGGGCCCATTAGAATGGTTTAGGTATTAATATGATAATATACTTAGAAGGTCATGAGTAGAAGATGTACTAGTATGTAAATCTGTGTGTGTTTATGTGTGGAAAAAAAATAAATTACCTTTTGTAAAAAGTCAAAAGAAAACACCTACAACCAGAAAATAATCCAAATATAGAAGAAATTAGGAGTGTTAAAATACGATTGCCTTTACAAGAATGATAATCTAGGGAATAAAAGAATTCTTCTGCCTCTTTTAAAAATGGTTTGGTTTTTGGAAAATATGTAGTATATTGCTTTGATAAATATTCTTAAAATTAATTTAAAAATAATAGAATAAGTCTACCAAGCATGTAAGAAAATTCTGACTTCTCTTGTGCCCGGCTAAATCTTCCCCTCCCCCAACTTTTCTTTTTAAATAAGAATCATAAGACACTGGGGGGTAGGGGAGGCCAGGGGATTGTCAAGGGTGGTGGTGGGGGGAAAGGAGACATATGTAGTACCCTTTGTAATACTTTAAGCAATAAAAACAAAAAAAGAATGAAATGATATAACATGCAAAATGCCTCGTGCATAGCTGGCCTTCACAAAACATATCTAATACCCTCATTATCATAATCTAGAGGCCCAGTGCACAAAATTCATGCACCCGGGGGGTCCCTCAGCCAGCCCTGCACCCTCTCGCAGTCCAGGAGTCCTTGGAGGATGTCTGACTGACAGCTTAGGCCTGCCCCCCGAGGGCAGCTGGACATCCTTAGTGCTGCTGTGGCGGTGGGAGAGGCTCCTGCCACCACTGCTGCACTCACCAGCCGTGAGCCTGGATCTGGCTGAGTGGCACTCTCCCTCTGAGAGCGCACTGACCACCCGGGGGAAGCTCCTGTGTTGAGCATCTGCCCAGTGGTGGTCAGTGTACATCATAGCAACTGGTTGTTACACTGTTTGGTCGATTTGCATATTATCCTTTTATTATATAGGACAAGGGATTAAATTCTACATTGGCATTTTAGCTTGGTTAATAGCATTTCATTTGGTTATAAAAACAAATTAGTTTACATAAATGCTTGTTTTCTTCAAAGAATTGTTACACTTCAGGAATGGTAATAGTTCTTCTGCCAGCTTCAATAAAATTGTGACTAGACTAACAGTCAACACTCCCTCCCCATTCTCAGTCATGAACTTTTTAGCCATCCATCACTTAATGTGCTGCTGAGAACCCTGCAGGAGTTCACAAAACAATTGCCAACTGACTGTCTAACTAGGATGAGCTATGGCACCACTAGAGAGAAGAAAGTGAAATTGATTTGTAGAAGGCCAACTTCTACAAAAGCACAGTTTCATTGGGTTAGTTACAACTATTCAATTTCCCAAATAAAAGTAAAGGGTTTACCGGATAACAAATTATATTTTCAAAAGGAGAGAGGGAAATCTAGGTGTTGGATGATAATACAATTTTGCTTTATTTTATGTATTTATACAGGGAGATTGTGTTTTCACAAGAAGCTGTTTTCTGCTTTAGAAATATGTATCTTCTCTGATGGAATGTATTCTTTCATGAATTAAAGCCTTTCTCTGGAACTCATTGATGCTGAAGCCATTTATGACTCACCAAAACATGAGAGCTTGTGACTATTGCTCACAGAAGCCCATATGTCTGAGAAACATGCTCTTCCAAATATGGCACATTTGGGTTGTTTCTGTTTTTGATGAACCTCTCAATTAAACCCAAGGTTCAAAGTCTGTGTGTGGCCTTGCTTTAAAGGAGTAAGTGAGGGCTAGTTGCATCTTCAACCATGATAACAATGACCTAACATAGGAATAAATTATTTTATTCATTAAAAATATACTGAAGACCTTTTATGATCAGGTACTGGGATGTATGAAGATACAATGTGATGAATCCTGGTTTAATGGGGGTACAAGAACATAACCAGATAATTGTAAAACTCTGTGCAAAGAACCACGATAAAGAGAAGCAGAAATTATAATAGGAAGACTAAGATGAGAGTCTAACCGAGCCTGAGACCTTTTCTGCAAAATGAGAGAGAAAGAGTAAGCAGGAGCTCCCTTACGAAGTACCTAGACCAAACTAGGCCCATGAGAGGAACACTGAGCATTTACTCACTAATCTCAAGAAAAAACCATCAAGTTATTAGTGGTAGTAGTGGTGGCAGTATTTTATTATTATTATCATTCCATTTTTAAAATGTGAAAATAGATGTTTAGAGTGAAGTCACTAATTGCATTGGTTACTTTCAAAGCATTAAAGGGCTTTAAGAAAAACAGCTATAAAATCTCACAGAACTGGCCCAGAAAAAGGGCGAATACATCTCCACTCCCCTTGCTGTACCTGAGTAGTTTCCAAGGAGAAATGAAAATTATTTAATCCAGCATATTATTGTAATTAATTAGAATTGTCAAGTTGCAATAAATCATTATTGTTATTTACTTGGTACTTGGTTTAGGTCCTTCAGAATGTATAGGTAAATAAACATCTCCAGCCTTTAAAAAGATCATAGGTTATTGACAGTAGAGCCTGGAACAATGACCAGGTCTTTTTAATTTCACTTCACTTCTCTTTGCTCTATCTCCAATACCACCAGCCATCATTTTTATATACACTTTTATAATAGTCTCCTTATAGCTCCTCCCATCATCTCTTGCCTCTCTTCAACCTGTTCAGTGTAACTAGCGTGATCTTTGAAAACACATAGGTGCACTTTGGTTTTTAACAAGGAAAATTAAATGTATCTTTGATCCATCTTCTTTCTAAACCAACAGAATTCAATAAAAAAGAAAGAGGAGCATATACTTTATGCTTTTCTCCAATTTTCACACACCCTACACATACACACAAACACCTCCCCCATACTGCATATTAGAAGGTATTAGGCTGTAGATTGGTTCCTGTTATTTGCATTTCTCTCACATCACCACTAATTTTCCATACAAAAAATGATAAAGAACTAACCTTATTCTGTGATGATGATAATGCAAGAAAAGCCAGCATAAGATCTAGAGCAATAATACCTGCAAGAAAAAAATGGAAAAGGAACCTTGTAAAGAAAAGACGATTGAAGAATGCCCCCCTCCCAAAATCATATCACAAATGAAATTACATTTGTTGCCAAACATTTTTGCTGCATTTATAAATCTAAATACAAATGTTTATGAATTAAGAGCTCAAAAACTATTTAGGGACTCAAGGAACAACAACAATAAGATAAAGAAGGTCTGGAATAAAATAAAAGTTGAAAATATGGCTGTCACAAACTGCATTCAAAGCACCATCTTTATTGATGGAAATAATACTCGACCTATGGAAGCCATATATTTAATACTTGAGGAAAATGACCTAAGTAAACTAAAAGTAGTTTTTAAAATTTAGAAAAAAAAATGTTTATGGAAGACCAACAAAGGAGATGAAACATACATATAATTGGTGTCAATAAGAACACAATTAGTAAAAATGGAGAAAGATAAAGCAGATCAAATATATGAGCAGGTAACTCTTTTAAAACTTCAAGAATCCAAAGTTCTGCAGTGCTAACAAATTTCTTCATGGTATTACCATAGTAGATATGGCTGGAAAGGTTAAGTAAGGGCCCCACAAGGTAAGCCCTCTTAACTTAAAATAGAAAGTCGTTACACGGAGTGTAATGGGAAGCCAGTGAGTATTCTGAGAAAGGGCATGACAGTTTTGTGTTTTGGAATAGTAATTCTGACTATTGGCGTAAGGTAATTTAGAGTATAGGAGTCTTAGTGATTCTGTCCACCTTAAAGTATTAACACACAGTAGACATTCAAGACACTATTATTGACTTGAAGGTAGCTCTCCTGCCTTGAAATGTTACAAAAAGCCTACCATTTGTCAAAAGGAGGGACATTTCCTATGTTATTGCTTTAAGGAAGACCAATAAGTTCTCTAAGGCTTTGCTTATTAGCCTGGGCAAAGAATGCACACTGAACTTGGATGAAATAAGAAGCATCATTTTACTAGAAGCAACAAAAATTAGACCAGATATGTGTAAACCCCTTCACTTCTACAATTTAGATTGACTAGTTCCTTGAGGATCAAGAGCACCAATTAAGTAATCAGACAGACTAATCCACTTAATAGCTGTACAGTTTTTAGAAAATTTCTTAAACTCTTTGGGTCTCAGAATCTCCATATGTAAAATGGAGACAAAAAATAAGTCTTTCTAGGGCTATTAAGAGTATTAAGTGAGAGATAGTTATAAAAGTACCCAATATAGTTTCTGATTCATATTTAAGGGCTCAATAAAAGACAGTCATTATTATTTACAAGGTTATTATTATTATTACTGTCTCCTGTGCTAATGTAGAGCTGAGCATCTTGCACTTATAGGGCATTATATTAATGCTTATGGAGTTTAACTTTCTAGTTCCTCATAAAGTAGAAAGTATATTTTATCCAAAACAGTAAAGGCATGCAAAATAGATCACAAAATAATAGATAACTAGTTAACATAATATTTTGATAAAATAATCACATCATTTATTTATTTTATAAACAAGATACTGAATTAAAACATTTGTGTGCATAGAATCACAATACTTAAATGAGGTACTGGAGTTTCTCTAAAGTTTTTTTTTAGTAGAATATTTAACATTTCTTTTAAAAGTTCTATTGTTTAATGAATATAGAAATATCTGATTTTTCAAAAGGACTCATGAAAGTCTTAAATATCCTGATGTGCAATGTGATTCTCTAAGATGAGTCTATAATATGTACAATGTATTTTCCCAAACTTTTTGGCATGAAACTATTTTTTTCTCAGCATTTATTAACCTCACAGAACAGATGTTCTATGGAAGTCACTTTGGGAATTACTATATGAGAAAATAGGGTTATGTCTATTTTTCTAATCCTCACCCAAGGATATGTTTATTGATTTTAGAGAGAGAGAGAAGGACTCCAGGCCTAACAGATTATGCCCACACCTGTTCTTGCTATTCTTTATATTAGTATTTTAAAGTATTACCAAAACTGTTTATGAAAAATCTTATAAAAACTCAGTGTTTACTACCAACAGGTCTCACATTTCGCTTGTAAATTATTAGTGAAAAGCTGTACCAATCCCCAATTTCTTCAGATTTTCCAGAGAAGTATTTAATATCCAAGAATTGGTGAAAATCATTAAACAGGGTGCCCTGGGGGGGGTCTCATTTATTAATTTAACAAATATACATATTTGTTGATTTTTGGAGAGGAAGAGAGAGGGAGAGATAGAAACATCAATGACGACAGAGAATCACTGATCAGCAGCCTCTTGAATGTCCCCTACTAGGGATGGAGCCCGCAACCCGGGCATGTGCCTTATCTGGGAATTGAACTGTGGTCTACTGGTTCTTAGGTCAATGCTCAACCACTGAACCATGCTGGCTGGGCTAACAAGTATTTATTGAGTGCTTAAAATATGCCTGATACTGGCCCCACTGATTTGGCTCAGTTAGCTGAGCATTGTCCCATGCACCAGGAGATCGCAGGTTTGATTCCTGGTCAGGGCACATACCAGGGGTTGTGCAGGAGGCAACTGATCAATGTTGATGTTTCTCTCTCATCAGTGTGTCTGTCTATCTCTCAATGTCCCTTCCTCCCTCTCTCAAAAAAATATGTCTGACACTGAACTAGGAATATAATTATAAAACACAAATCAGGCCTATAGTTTCACAGAGCTTACAGTAAATGGAAGAAGGCAAATTAAACAATTACAACAGAGTGTGTTAAGTATTAAAACAGATGTCAAAATACCTCTAAAGACATGGTCAGTTCTTCTAGATTTGCTAATGAGTGGTAGAGGAATTTTTAGGAAAAGCCTTTCAGAGAAAGTAAATGCTAGCCTGAGTTACGAAGAATGAGAAATAATTAGCCAAGCAAGGATAAAGAGGGGTTCCAGATGGAAGGGAAGGGAAGCCCACCGACACAGAGGGAGAAGCCTCAAAGATGACTGCAGTTAGAAGAAAGGGTATAGATGGGATCTGAAAGGCATAACTGAGTTGTGACCTGTAGGAGGTAGGTGTGGAACAAGAGGAAATAAAGCTGGAGAGCAATGTGGGGACAGCAACATAAAAAGGTGTGATGCAGTGATACAGACTTGAATGTCCATGGACCAGGGACCCATCAGAGTGCTTTAAGGCAGAGGGTGATGTGATTGGATTTTCATTTAGAGATTTCCCTCAGGTTCTCTGGAAATCAGAGGTGAATGTCCAGTTTTCAAAGGATGATAATGAGCCAGGGGAGTCTTGCAGGAGGTGCCTCCTGGATTCTTTTTCAAGTCTCAGGTTTTCTGGAAGCTGTTGGATTTCCATCCCCTCGGCAGCTTTTGGCCAGGCCCTCTGGAGTAACCAGGCCCACCCACAAACCCAGCTGCACTGCCTCGGCTCCGTCCAGTGTGGAAGAGGCACTGTCGGCAGCCAACAATTTATCTCTGTGCTGCGCTCCAGTGTAGAAGTCAAGGGCCTTAAATCACTGGACACACCCCAGGAGGGATGTGTGGGATCACAGTATTTCACGAACAGGGGGAACACGAACTTTTCACTTGGGGAGTGGCACGAGCAGCTCTCCAGGCCCCAAAAGGACTTCCTGGAGCAAGGAAGGTGGACACCTGTCTGGATTGAGAGACTGATCCACAACAGGGGCCCTGTGGCTGAACAGCAAATGCCCTGGATATTAGCTGGATCTGATCCAGGAACTCCAAGCTCTTTTCTATCCAAGGGAGGCCATGTCTCTCCTAGGGTGTAGTGATTTCCAATTACTTTAGGAGAAAGGAGAAATAGGTGAAATGTCATGAAAAGACAATCCGGCCCCTTCAGGAGGCTTGTCCTAAATGCTCTTCACCTCTGAGATCCTAGTGCACTGCCCACCCACAGGCTCCTTTATGAAGTTCAACCACCAGAGCCCCCAGCCCCCAGAGGGAGATCACCTAATTAAAATCACACTTTGCCGCCAAACTGGATATGTGAGTCTCAGCTCCAAGAATATCTTAGAAAGGTATCTGGAATTGAGTGAGTCTTTCCCAGAAGGGACTCTGTCTTGTAAAAAACAAACAAAAAACAAACAAACAAAACCCCCAAAACTGAAGGCAAATTCAGCAGATAGAGGAGGAATCGCAGTTTTAAAGTTTCTGCTGGTTCATGGCTCCCTCCTCTTGCTTTCCCTCTGTGCCCTTGTTTCTTGTCATAAGTGTTGCAGCTTCCATCTCCTCCCTTCACGTGAACTTTGTAAGAATGACAAGAGGGGACATTCATCACCTCAGGCTATGTAATGCAGAGACAGAAGGTCAGAGCACCATCAGATACAAGGAGACTTGTACTTGATTTCTGATTCTACCTTTTAATAACTCAGCAAGGTACTTTCATCACGTGACCATGGTTTCCCTATGTATGAAATAAGGATAGTAAGTTCCTCAGGCAGGTGAATGTGTTTGACACATTCTCAGTATTAGAAAAAGTATAGGTCTTATTATTATAATTAGAGGCCGGGTGCACGAATTCATGCACAGGAGGGGTCCCTCAGCATGGCCTGTGGGGATCGGGTCGAAACCAGCAGTCCAAT
>NW_006297145.1:1171166-1171407 GCF_000327345.1 Myotis davidii | reverse complement strand
GGGATGCTATCAGCCTTCCGGGTGGGGGGTGGGCGGTGGGCAGTGGGCCGCCCTTGCTGGCCCAGGATCCAGATCCATCCAGCTGACATTCACGCAAGTCCAATGCTGCCTGCCGCTCCTGCCTGCTGCTTCCGCTCATCCCAGCCTCACTGTGCCTGCCATGGGTTCGCACCCAGTCAGTCCTGATCAGGACAGGCTTGCGCCATCACAGCAACGCTTGCCAGCCATGAGCCCCGTGTCT